>NC_079168.1:21947745-22247745 GCF_947568905.1 Ostrea edulis
TTTACATAGAAATATATAGGGAAAATCTTTAAAAATCGTCTTCTCAAGAATCAATGAGCCAGAAGAGCTGTGATTTACATGAAAGCTTTCTGACATAGGGCAAATTTAAGTTTGTAAAAACCATGGCCTCCAGGGGTAGGTTGGGGCCGCATTAGGGACTAAGGTTTTACATTCAAATATATAGTATGGAACGTCTTCAGATATGGACCAAGGTGACTCAGGTGAGCGATGTGGCCCATGGGCCTCTTGTTTTTAAAATATCATATCACCAATTATAATAGATGAACAAGGTGGGCAATACAGCCAGCGACATTTTGAAAGAAATTGCACTTCGCTGAATAACTCTATTGAAAGAACAATAATAATGCACCTACCAACTGAAAAGAACGGTCATTCTAAATATACTGATGATTTTTGGATTAAATGCATCGCTATTTGGTGCGCAATAATTTCTTTACACCGTACAATTTCATCGTTTTAACCCCACCACCTATAACGAACGGAAGGTGAGATGCTGAGATATTCTGTCCCAGCCCACTATATTTAGAACGAAAAAACCCCAAAGGAGATGCATTCTTTAAATAGTTTACTGTGACAATATATTTTCATCTATTTAATTCGTATTGAAAGAATTCAATTTCTATTTTAAAATGTGACTTTATAGTAAAACTAAACTTTAAGTAAATGATGCATACGGCTACAGTGTATAAGGCTTTATCATTACATTCAATAAATATCAAGAAATTCATGTTTTTATTCCCTTTTTTAAATTGAGCAACTTTGTCTATAAATAATGAAAATTACGTAAATCAACAGAGAAGTGCAAATATAGAATGTGAGTATGATTAATTCTACACAAGGAGTGCTGTATAAGTCTAATGGAATATTAATAGAGTATAATGGAAGGTTATTGCACCATTATGAATCTAAAAGGCAATAAAATCATTTAATCTAACTACATGTATTTAGTAATGGAAACCTAAAATGGTAATTTATTCACTGCACATAGCGATTGTTACACACGAGGTACGCGTGCTATATCTGTCAATCAGCTGACACTCGTTACTTAAGATTGAGTGATTGCGGTTTTACGCCATTTGTCAATATTTCATCCCTTTTATGTCGGTTACATAATTGATATATGTTTGATTTTAAGTGTTTGAGCCCCCCAGTGAGCCTACTTTTTTTCGAAAATCAGGGAAACGATCTTTTGCTTGCCAAGGGGGTTGTGATCTTTGATACGGGACACCTATTAACGTCCCATCCGAAGGATAAAAATTTGAATATACTTACACAGGTAAAAATGCAGACCATTTCGTGTATATTAACAGTTGTATTATCAAAGTATTCAAATTGTTCTTTAAAAATCGCATTCTTGTAAATATTGTATAATATAATGATTGTCAATATTTGTAAAACGTTTTTGCATTGATTGCACATTAACAAAAAGTCTATCCTTTACAGGCGTAAAATCACTGCATTCTAATATGATATATAGTTAACGGACAGTCATAAGGTATGCATTCAGGCTGAGAAGTTCTCTGTTTAGTAGGTGAGAATGGGTCAATTTTGAATGTCCGATGCGTATTCTTATAATAATCACTTCGTCCTGGCGTTTCATTGCGATGTTATACGGTTGGTTACTTTGTGATGAATAGAATAAAGTTTTCTTGTGTCACAGAAATACCAATAGATTTGTCATAGAGAATTAAAATATAGTTTTATGAAATATTTTAAATCAGTGTAGGGAATTTTTAAAGTGTGCAATGTCATCTTGAAGTGTATTTTCTGCTGACCACTGGGAAATGTGTATCTTAAAAACTCTGAAATTCTATGGCGTGTAGTTTGATTTTCAAACTTTTTATGACAAATGTTCTTGAAAGCACACAACAAAACATTTGTTGATTTTTTTTATCAATATTTGATTTGATTTACAAAGTTCTGAAAGTTTGAACTGCATGACTGGTTGTTTGCGCACTAAAATAATCAGAATTTACGGTCGAACTCGTGAAAATAGCGTGCATCGCCACATTCAATGTTAGAGTGGCTGTATTCATTTTCCACCTTATTGATCAAATCAAGAAATGCGTTTACGCAGTTTGCTTTCATTTGCATTTTAAACACAAATCAGTTAACGCTACTACACATATGTACCATCGCCGATCGATTGATTTCGCGATTGTGGGCACGTGTGTACATGGGTATGTATCCTAGAATTTGAAAGTTCCATGCAGCTGTTATAGAATACGCAGAAACCGCAACGTCAAGACATCAGTCCGCGGGGTCCCGTGTTTTTGACCTGTACTGTATTATGATCGATGATATTCTGTCTGTGTGTAGGAATTTTTGAATGTGTGAAATATCGCTGTTGACATTAGATTGTATTTCTAGTGATATTTTGGTTGTTTTTCGATATACATATTTAACTGACCGACGGTAGAAAAGTCAATTTTACAGAAATTATGCATTTAAACGTGTAATACCTACGAACGTTTTACGGCCTATTTGGTGCTAGCGCTGAAAATTACATCTGTTTGTAAAGAAGTGATAAGGTCCACACCACCCTGAGCCGAGTGACTTCATAGGGGAGTTGATATATATATATGTAAAATCAACTTTCAAAAATTCATAATTTCATAGAAAAATGATTAATCAAACTAAGCATTTTCATGTATAAACTGTCTACAGATCTCCCTGAGATGTTGTGTACACAAGCAAAGGGTGTGTGAATGAAAATGGACGGGTTGGAGGTTGTGAAAAGTACCTAGAAGATAAAGTACTAGACCCCCCCCCCCCCTTCACAAACTCCCGGATCCACCTATGTAATAATCACCAAGCCCATAGTATATTATCAGACGGCGTTTTTAAAATGGCAATGTTTTAAGTATGAGTTATATTTTTATGCCTCATACAACGGACTCTAACGTTGTCTGATAATTTTACACATAAAACTGTATTCGGCATAAATCGATTACAAATTTCACGTCTTTCCTTAAACAATCGATTATATAATATCACTACTATCAAATGCCAAAAATTCAAATAAATCATTTGTTTAAAGGTAACTGAAAATCAGTTAGCGATTACTTACATACCGTCTTTTTGTTCAAACCCTGATTTAGAGCCCACACATGATTTCGGTGGAATAAAATTCTCTTCCTTTTTGAAAACAATAGGTTCCATGAAATTTCTAGCGAAATTTTATTGTTCATAGGAAATACAAACAGACGATTAACGATGGGGTGTATGTCCAGCAAATCTGTTGAAGTCATTTCATCATTTGATGTCGTTATTACTCCAGATTTGCAGCCACCACCGACGGAAGAGGAACCGGAGACTTCGTCCGATCATATATTCATAGGGACGGATGATGCAACAGAAACGGTATGTATTCATTGTATATAAACGTAAATCATAGTTCACTGCAAGAGAGAGAAAAGAATATGTACCGCTATAACTATATGCAAGATATTTGTAGTCGTCTATATCATTTAATGGCGTCAGTATGAGGAGGTTTACAACATATTTCAAGGTGAAAATACCAAATGAATTGGACGAGTACAGTACATTGAAACCACATAACCCGATCAATGTGTGTGAAAATAGAGAAAAATATGCCAAGTTCTTTGAGAACTGGTCACCAATTCTACAAAGCGATGAGGACAGCGACGCCATTTCTACTGCGGGAAACAATTCAGAAGAGGCACAACATAAACTGACGATGGAAGACATTGACAAACGAGCGCGAGAGGTAAAGGGAAGTGTGTGATCTATTTATAAATATAGCTATTGATATGTGACATAGTATTAGTTACGTGATTTAATCTGGTACCACCATCAAAAGAATATTTAATGCTTTACCTTTTCATGATATCTGAAATGAATATAAGATTTAATACCATCTGCTAGTGCACTATATTTAAAATTGAGATGACATGAAATTTATCGTCTTCGGAAGTCATGTGTCCGATTCGCATACTCTCACCTCCCACCCTCCTTGTTTTCTTGTCGAAAACCAAACCTAACCAAGCAGGTTAATTTCTGTTATATGTGTACATGTACATGTATGTTTACAAAATGGAGTTGACAGTTGAAAACAATAAAATTGCTTTTTATATATGTGTGCATACTTGCTAGACGCCTTTGTCACCTTTGTGTTTAAGTATAAATCACGTATCAAAACAATTCATTCAGATTTCAGCGTTTCTACTTTCGTTTTGATACAGTACTCATTTTTGCTGAGTTTGTTCAGTTTATTCCAGCACATACCGCCCTTTATCGTCATTTGGGTGATGTACATAATTGGTTATCTTTAGAAGTTGATCGTAAACCCCAAAACATTATCCGAAAATCGCCTGTCTATGTTTTTAAGACAAAATGTCATGGCAAAGGCGATAACATGGGCGAGACAATGGGGGCCACCATTACTCAAACCAAACTGTCTGTATGGCGCGATTTGATTGGATGCCTTGGAAAGCTAAAGCGCGATATTTTGAAGTGTCAAAAATGCGACTAAATCCTCCAAGGGGGAGATTAGAGTATGCGATTCGGACACTTGGCTATGCGAAAATGGAAATGTATCAGATCTGAATATTTATTTACGCAGGCCCCTGCAGAGCGAGCAGATAGTTTTGATAATCTTAAAGATTATCTGCTGGATGGTTTGTCTGGCCATGAAGAGGAGGAGAAGTTGAGTGTCCGGGCCATCATAGTGTGGCTCGGGGAACAAGATCTTAACGATTGGACTGATGTGCCTCCATCTAGAGACTCGCCAAAGGGATTCTTGGCTCTACTCGCGCAGAAAATTTCTCTCTTCGTAACATTTTTTACAGTTCTCTGCAGGTATCGTAAAAATATGTTGACGGTTACTGATAGGTGCAAACTCAGATACATGTACATATACATGCGCGGATCCAGCATTTTTTCCCAAGGGAAGTGAGTTCCACCCCCGTTCATTTTTTTTCACGGGCTCCAATCTATAACATTTGGTGTATTACAACTGGAAGTGTATATAACTAAAGGGGGGGGGGGGGTTTGTAGTGTAATACTGATATCCTGATATTTCATATAATTTAATCTTCATGTAGCATTCATATGTCAAGCCGTTTTACTTTTAACTCGAGAAAAAAACCTCTTTAACTTTGAAAGATAGTTCTCTAATCTAAAGAGATATCTCTCACTTTAAGAGCAAGGTGAAGATAACGAACAGTGATCAATTTCATAACTCCTACAAGCAATACAAAATAGATAGTTGGGCAAACACGGACCCCTGGACACACCAGAGGTGGGGTCAGGTGCCTAGGAGGAGTAAGCATCCCCTGTTGACCGGTCACACCCGCCGTGAGCCCCATATCCTGATCAGGTAAACGGAGTTATCCGCAGTCAAATCAGTGTGCCAAGAACGGCTTAACAATCGGTATGAAACACGTCAGACAGCATTTGACCCAATGCGAGGTTGTATTGACGAACTAGATCGTTATAACGACCATAGAATTTGCGAAATGCTGACTTCAATCGAGACTGTTGAAATCCCTGTACCATCAACTTGTTTGTCAGTAGCTTACCTCGATTTAAAAACTGACTATACCCAGAACAAGCTCTTGCATATCGAATCAGTTGAGATATAGAAACACCATATGCAGGTGATAATGGAATATTGCTACATAAATGTGGGAAGTTGACGATGGAGAAGCTGAAATCATCCCGTTTGTCATATAGTGTTTGTCTTCTTTGTCTTGTTTGTCTCTTAAGGTTATGAGCTATCTTTAAACTTTAAGATATATCTCTTAACTTTAAAAGATATCTCTCAACTCTGAGCGATATCTCTTAAATTAGAAATATCACTCCCTTACGTTGAGAGATATCTCTTTGACTTCAAGAGACATCTCGTTCACTTGGAAAGAAATATCTCTAAGATAAAAAATCTCTCTTTAAGTTAAAGAGATAGCTCTTTCACTTTTTTAAAGAGATATATTTTGAATGAAAGATATTTCTTAAAATAGGAAAGGTATCTCTTTCCGAGCTCAAGAGATATATATCTCTAACTCAAAGAGATATCTCTCTTGATTTTAAAATAATATTTTTAAACGCACACGGAATGCTCCCCAAGCGGAAGCGTGCCAAAACTGTGTTACTTGACAGAAGATGGAAGTGACGAGATGCAGGCATTTTTCGCTTTCGATATGCACACATGTATGAATGAAAAATACACACATCTGATGCATACATACATATACTATTTTTATTTACTTTGTCAAACAAATGTACTAGATCTACTGTTCAACAGGGTAGAGACAACATCTTCTTTCATGTTCAGCCATTTTAATCATGTGCATTTATTACGTCATACAAAAGGTGAAGGTCAAAGACGAGAGTAACCATTGTAGTCAATTATTAAGGTCATTTCTTAAACTTTAAGAGGATGTATCAGAGAAGAACATGCAAAATCACTATGATCTAGTGTGTAACTTGTTATGAAAAATGTACTTTGTAGTTTCTTCACGTGTTTCTATTTTTAGAAACAACTGATTATTTATATATAGCAATAATTAGCTTTCATGCATAGTAGTAATCATGGAAGTTTGAGGCCTTATAAAATAATTGTAATTCTTTTTAAAAATATTTTGTTTTGCTATATCATCAAAACATACATGTACATTAAAATTAAAGAATATTAATATTTCACTCTGATTGTATCTATTTATGATTAAGGACAAAGCCCTACGTAAGCTAAACTTTGAAATTACAGATAAGATATTACAGTTTGGTGCAGCAGTACAACGTAAGTGGAGATCAAAATTTCATGATATAAATTATAAGGATCACTTTAGGTTTTAACAAATATATAAAATTCACTGATGGCATTTCATATCTAATATATCAAGTAAGTAGTTGAAATAATGACCTTATTGAGTTTAACCAATATACATGTATTGTTTACCTCATATTTTTATCTAAACATAATTCATATGATTTTATTTTATAGGTAAAAAACAAATTTTAATGTAAATAAATATTATAAAGTCAAAGAAAAATGAAAAACATAAAAATGAACAGTAGATATCATAAATGAAAATATATTACAAGATTATGAGAATATTTGGAAGAGTTGTCTCCCGTAATGCCGTTCTCCATTCAAGTACGGGAAGAAATGGTGAGCAGACGCGACGTGCATCATGCATTGCATTACTGTAGTTGGATTAGTATGTGTGATTTCAGCGGTTTTTCGAACACTGCATTTAGTGAATGCCATATATTTCAAATATATGAATGCTGGAGGGATGTGTCTTGTCACTTGAGACTGTTACAATGCTCTGAACAACTTTCTGGACAGTATGGTAAATATTTGTACGTGCCTGGAGGGTAGTCAGATGTTTCGGCCCAAAGACACTTCGACCCAGACGTTTCGCCCTAAAATTTGGACACTTCGGCCCAAGACGTTTCGGCACTAATTTTTTTGTCTGAGACACTTCGGCCCATATTTTTTTCATTTTGCCAACCTCACCCATATCATTGCATTTCCACAACATTATAGTACATTGACACTTCTGCCCTGAAACACTTCGACCCAAATGTAAAATAAAGATTTTCATTTATTCATCAATCAATTCCTTTGGTTTTTAGGTATTTTGTTTTCATTTCATCATTATATTGATCACCCGTTTGTTTTATTTGCTTAAATCACTCATGATCACGTTTCAACATTATTATCATAGTACATTGACACTTCGACCCAATGACGTTTCGGCCCTGAAACACATCGACTCGTATGTAAAAAAAAAAATATTGATTGATTGTATATTGTTTAACGTCCCTCTTGAGAATATCTCATTCATATGGAGACGTCACCACTACCGGTGAAGGGCTGCAAAATTTAGGCCTATGCTCGACGCTTACGGCCTTTGAACAAGGAGGGATCTTTATCATGCCACACCTGCTGTGACACGGGAGCTCGGTTTTTGCGGTCTCATCCGAAGGACCGCCCCACTTAGTCGCCTCTTACGACAAGCAAGGGGGTACTGAGGATCTATTCTAACCCGTATCCCCACGGGATGTCTATTTTTAGAAACAGGTCTACCAGCTGGTACCAGTAGAATGATCTAGATAAATTTATTTCAGAATTTCAATTCATTGATACTAGATATTACTGACAAAGTTTGAATCCAAACAGAGAATTTTGCTACCGGACCAATTTGCATATACATGTTTTTCACTGAGACATCCTCTTAAGAGACATCTCATAAATTTAAAGATATGTAAAACTTATACGGTACCAATTTTGATGCACCAGATGCTCATTTTGACAAATAATGTCTCTTCAGTGATGCTCAACCGAAATGTTTGAAATCTGAAATAACTATGAAGCTTCAGAGCTAAATATAGCCAAAAATCTATTACATTTTCTGAAAAAGACATCTCTTTAATTTTAACGGTTATATCTTTTGTATCGGTAAAGAGATATCTCTTTAACTTTAAAAGATATCTCTCAAAGTAAAATAAATATCTCTCAAAGTTAAAGAGATATCTCTTTACGTTTAAAGGCCCACTATGGCTCAAAATCATGTTTTATTTTTATTTGTTTTACAATGGAAAAAGATAGAGCTATGGAAAACTAAACTCTACTGAATATTTTAGACACTCAATGCGACCCCTACACAGTGTAAAGGCCGTTTAAAGATCATCCGGAAATAAAATTGTTTTACGAATCGCTTCGCTTTTTACCATATCTGTTTGTATCACGTGATAGAGAGTGGCAGGTACTTGTGCTAAGAAACATTGTCAGATAAAGAAGAAACGCTAATTACTGCAGTCAGGAAAAATGGAATCCGAGGTAAGGTTATTGAAATTCTTTGAACAGGTTAATAATATCAATGTTTACTTCATGAAAATTGATAATATACCAAATGTTTTCTCCGATTTAGGATGTTTCGAACTAGTGGGGTCCACGACTGGTTCGACATTTTCGCGGGAAATGTTTCTGAAAAATTTGCGTATATTTACCAACAACACTTATATATTTAAATAATGTATTTTTACTAATTCTCACAGGTCTCAGAAAGCGAATCGGATACCGGTAGTAGTTCACCGCCGCAACCAGTTGCGCCAAGGGGACGTGGTAGGCCACGGAAAGTTCGTGGAAGTAGAGGACGGCCCAGAATACAAAGAGAGCCAGACGTTGCACTCAGGGCTCATCCCCGAGCACCAACCAAGCGGGGACGAAGGAGGGTCCAACCACCGGTAGAGATGGCAGCAACAGCCTTAGCAGAGATAAGGTGAGCTATTGAGGTACAAGAATAATTTTTAATGCAAATGTTGTATAAGTTGAAATTGTCTACAATCGTTTTGAAGCGTGTTTGAAATTTTGTTTCATTACACCTCTGTAGAGTAAAGTAGATGCACTATCACCTGATGAGATGAGGGACATCCTTAAAAGAGTTGTGAGGGAAAACCCAGAGTACTTGTTCAGTATTTTGGAGCCTGAACAAAGATTTCAACCTTCTGGAGGTGGAACAGAACAACCATCATGGTGCATCTGCTCTCATTGTAGAGACATGCCAACTCCTAGGGAGAAAGTCTGCTGCCAAAGAAATCCTGATAACTGTATTTCTAGATTGCCGGTACGTTTGAGGCACTCTGGTTGACATTAATTTTACTATTGTGTACCATATATTTTAGTAATTATATTTTTGTAACAATTCCGTTGCATGTGTATATTTTAGGATTTCGGGGTGCTCATTTTAGACGAGGCAGTTCTTGCATTGGCAAGACTCTACCGCCAAGATATTTTGGCAATGCCAGAAGATTCAGATAGAAACAGAGCCAATCGCCACACGGGATATCGCCAATTTGTACTTTGGCATCATGGGAAATTGGGAGCTGGAGATAGACGTGTAATTCCTAGCTGTTGTGTGTGGCGTATCAGAGACAAATTTCCTGACCCTCATGGACATTACATTGGTTTCAAAGATAACAGATTCCAATAAAATATAAATTATTTATTACTTGTACCAAAACCTGATTAAACTTTCTGGATATTGAGTATCAACACAAAATGATATGCATCAAGTTGTTTGTAAACTTCATCAAATAGAGGGGAAACATATCTTGACCAATACATTGTAAAATGCCAATATCTCGAATTACAGTACAATTGTAATAAATGTATGTCATTGTTATCCAGAACCTGTGTAATCCAAAGCAACCAAAATTTAGTCTTGTGTATATCTTTGTTTTTGAGCAACATATGGAGAAAATATATTTACATTCTCCATTTGAACCGACTGTCACGTTATACCGTAATTTGAAATCTTGCACGACAACTTGGAACATGTCAAGTTGAAGACATGAATTTTTAACCGGACTCAGAAATCTTCTGCAATGCTTGCTGAACACATTTTGATGGACAATCTTTCAGACTTTTTCAAGATGTCAATTAAAGTCTCTAAAACTTGAGGTCAATATTAAGTAAAGTTGGCAAAAATGATTTGCATCTACCATGTTATACATAATGTAGCCAACATTTAACAAACCAGAATTGCTCCTAAAATTTCAAGAGCATCAGGATGTCTGAATTCATTAAAGGATTGAATGCCTTCAGCCAAGGCATTTTCATATACATTGCTGACCTACAATGTTTTTTGTTGACTAAAATATAGTTGTATACCAACATTAGTTTCTCATTTCATATAACGAAAAGTTTGTGTGTGTGTCCCAAAGTCATGATTTAATACAAAATCCTATAAAATGTAATGACACAATCTTGCTAATACCTGTGCACAATTCTACATGCCCGTTGGAACTGCAAGTACATAATTCACTCTGAATGGATAAAAAGTCTGGAAAACTGTTTGATCCACTTTTATCCCTAAAGTAGGTTATGGTGCACCAATCCAACTGAACTTATCCCCCCCAAGAGGAAGCATGTGACTAAATTTCAGAGCAATAAATATCCGTAATGAAAACAAGGGTTTATACTATGACCGAGACCTAGAGAAACAATAGGCATCCTATGTAAGGTGTACGTGTAACAAGTTTGACTCCTACACCCAATAGATCTGTCTGCATCCTGCCTACAAAGTTTTCTTGCTATTTAATGGTACGACCTTAGCCTTTGACCTTCACTTGGCATGAAGAGTATGTGTACCAAGTTTAATGGTCTTAGCCCCAATAGCTCGGTCCGTATTCTGCCTGTTTTCCTATTAACTGAGACTACGACCTTGACAAACAATAGGCAACTTCCTCTCTTCATAGTGATCAATTGTGCCAAGCTGCAATATACTGATACTTATGGTTCATTTTGCTGAAAAGTGCATGATTGAAGTCCAACCATCACATATTCTTAGTACCACAGCCGTAGTTATATGTGTATCATATGAAAATAGTATTGAATTTGAGATCATAAGGATATTTGAATTCATCCAGTAATGGACTGACCGTCTGACAAACATGGTAATTCCAGAAATTACACACTAAGAGAATACATGAAAATCATAGACTAGCTAATAAACATGACAATATCTGGGGGAAAAACATACACTAAAATGATATGTACACGATAATGCTAAAAATTGTAGACTGTTTGATAACCAAGATAACACCTGAATTCTAATGGACTGATTGAGACTATGATATGACGTATGGCATGATGTCTTTGTAAAAACAAAGACATTTGATAAATGTTGTCAAATTTCTAACTTGATGGGGCCAAGAGAAAAAGATTTCCGAGGATGCAAGACATTGAGGTTATACATAAAGAAGTAATTTGTCCTTCTAACTCCCTTGGATATATCCATAGTATTTAAGATATCGATGTTAGAAATATCAAAGTTCAACTACACAAACAATTTTCCTAAAACTTTTGTTAGCATTATTTCAAATCAGTTTTCCTATAAGCACATTGTGATGGATATCATATCAGAAATTTCAATTTTAAGCACCAGTAGTCCAGTACATCAGTCTTCTGGGTTGTTTAACAAAATCAAGTATGCATAGGTGACCGTGTTTACACACTATACTAAATTATACAAATATTAACAAAGCTACATTTGCAAATGTTCACGATTAGTCTGTTGCTTGAAACCGTGACACTTTCTCCTCGAGCAACTCGGTCGTTGGCTTTGGACCAATTGGGGCAATGGTCCTGCACAAGCGGCGTGGGTCATCCATGTCAAACACTACAGGCTGACTCATGCCTTCCTGGTCATTTAGACGAGCAGCCACCACTCTTTCCATTATGATGTCCACGTGTCTGTAGCTCTTTTCAACTTTTACTGGTGTTACACTCCAGCGGCCACTTTTTTGTTGAATGTTCTGTGTTGCCTATTATAGAAAAAAATCAGAGGTATGATATTACATATGAATTATAAAATTTACTACACCCGCTACCAAATAATTTTGTGAAGCCTATTACACAACTTAAGACTAGGAAAGAGCTTGAACCACCCCATCATTTGAATTGGAAATAATCAAATGGAACTTTTATACACGTATATAAAGTAAATTAAAATACTTACTGCACTGTCCCATCCAAGTTTCTTTTCACCATCCTGTCCACATTGTTGTTGTAATCTAATGCAGCCAACTGGCTTCTAGCCCTGTAAACAGGTGGGGGAAAAGCAAACCTTTTGCCACAATACATTAAAATGAGATTGTTGAACGTCTCCAATTCTGCTGTACTTCTGAAAAATGAAGTAGTATCGAATTAAAAATTACAGCATCTGCAATAAAATATATTGAGAATTTAGTATTTTAATCAGATTTGTGGTTTGCAGAATACAAGTAGGAAAGTTTTGTAAAACACTAGGAAGTGCAATTTTTTCCCTCCTCTTTGGTTTAAAATTAGAAAGGGATTGATTCTGATATATTATGCAACAAATGCATTGTTTGAATAATTTTGGTTTTGTTTGTTGTTTCAAATCATATTGAGACAGCTTCAGACATACATGAAGTGCCACATATTAATCTAAACATCTACACGACTCTCAGGACCATGAAGAATGTCCATTATCGAAAACTTTGTCATGACACGGGACCTGGGGTTATGAAAATCTGATCCAAAAAACCAATGAATTTCTTGCTTTTCAATGCCAAGTGCTTGGCAAAGAAACAATAACTATCATAACTACCCTTGATTTGTCTTAGGTTTAATCACCCATGGTATGTGAGGGACTCCAACCCATGACCTTGCAGTTATAAAACCAATGTTCCAACCACTGAGTTACTGTATTTAGGTAACTTACAATGCTGAACAATAATCTGAAATGACTATTACAACATTTACCTGAAATTTACATAATAGGGTATCTTATTCAGAAGTCTTTTGTTGAAGACAATCTCAATGAGAGCCTTGTGTGCAGGGCTTCCTTTCTCCAGCCACTCCTTCTGCTCTCCCTCCAGTGGACCATGCTGGCATTTGTTTTCCCCATAGAAGTTACTGCTATAGGACATGCTCCATTCATGTTCCCCGACAATGTGGTGAAGAATACCACACCATATCTCCTGAAACACAAGGAAAATTGTTTTGTCAATTATTGTTCTAGATATATGTTTCAAAACTTTCTATATCTAAAACAAGAGGTCCACAGGACTTATCGGTCACCTGAATAATAGTGAAAAAGTATCACCACTACCACAGACTATGAAATATAGACAAAATTTCATGTTCTGAATATCTAAGCTAAACTCAAATGCTCAGCAACAGTATAAAACAAGATGTGTTCACTGCCCTCTAAAGTGCACACACTGATGAAAGGCTTTAAATAATAGGCGTATTAACATAAAAACATCAATAGATACGACTAATTTGGACCCATCCCAAAATCATAACCCTGGGTTGTGAAATTCCACATTTTTTGTACATCCTTTTCTTCTATTCCTAAGTATGCTTTTAGATTTTATACAGTATCAGCAAACATACATATAAATACTATATAGTAAGTTTGGCCCCACCCTGGGATCATAACTCCTACCCCGGTGATCATGAAATTTACAATTTTGGTAGAGGCTTTCCTGCTCTACATCACTATGCATTTAGTTTTTATTGTGTGGTTCTTGAGAAAAAATCACCACCTGCGATGAGTTGCAAAATTTAGGCCTATGTCAGCACCTACAGCCTTTGAGGGGGCCTCAGTTTTTGCAGTCTCATCCGGGGGACCACCCCAATTAGTTGCAATGTAAAAGAAACATACCATAAAGCTATCAACATCAGTTGCCAAAGAACAAGCATGCCAAAAGTGGTTGATAATGCCACGACTCCACTCTAGGAGAGGTCGGCATTCCTTACGCTGTCCAGCAGCAACTACTTTCTTGCCCAGGTTTTTGGCAGCGTGTCATATGTCATGCGAGTGCTTTATTTCTGGGAATCTGTTCTCTGAAGAAAAAAAACAAACCTTAAGGTAGTACTCTACATCGTCATAATGGCTGACTTCCTTTAAAAACATGGATGAAAAAATAGTTATCAGCAATATTTAACTTTTCCTTTTCCATTTAAATACCTAGCCGAGTAGCTCAGTAGGTTAGAATACCACCTGCTGAACTGTAGGTCGCAGGTTCGAGTCCAACAGGGGTTTTAAAAAATTTTCAGATTACCTTCTACTAAAATTGTATTTTTTTGACAAAATAAAGTAAATTTGAAAATTTTCAACTACAGAATATTATTGTATATATCCTCCATTTTTCATCTACATCAAATTTCTCTGGTGTAGCATACCTCCTTAACGCAGTATCTGCAATACTGACAGGACATAGTGATTTAGTAACAAAAGTGAAATCTTTGTAAAGTGGCACTTACTCATAACTGCTCCAATTTGTAAATGTGCATCGGTAACAACCTCAGCTACAACAACACCATTATCTCTTAGGTCTTCCATAGCTTTTAAAAAGCACCCCTTTTCCATATTACTGCTCTTCTTCCCCGTCTCTCTTTTATCCATGGTGATGATGGAAATTATTTTCTTGGAGCTGTTATCCATTATGGAATATGTGCAGTACTGTGCACTATGCCCTGGACTATCATTCCTTCCATCACCTACACAATAAGTATGCTATATATAAATTCTATTTCATATTATATACTTGTATAAGGTATGGTTTTTTTAAATAAAGAAACAACTATCATACATACCAAGAGCAATAACTTCTTGTCCTTGCAAACTCTCTACTGTGCCCAGTTGTTCTTCTCTCCAGAATGTATTGATGGTTGGTATCAAGTATGTTCTCTGGATAGCTGAGAACTTTGAAATACTAGGGAAGTAAAGCTTCAAGAAATCTGCAAAAAGTTTAACTTTTGCATAATTGTTTCCAGAGGTCAGAATTGCAGAAACAATCTGCAAGTCCCCTCCATGCAGTCTTCTATTCAGCAATGGCTGAGAACACCACTTGTGTGCCAAGTGTTTCTGGGTACATTCCTGTAAAATAATTTTAAAAGAAGGTTAATATTCATCAGAAATAGCAAATGAAGAAAGAAACAAGAGGCCCATTGTCCACATCGCTCACCTGTGTCACCTTGGCTCAATTATTTAAAGATGTTCCCTATATATTCCCATGTAAAACTTTGATGCCTTTTGTGGCCCTAACCTACTCCCGGGGGGGCATGATTTTTACAAATTTGAATCTGCACTATGTCAGGAAGCTTTCATGTAAATGTAAGCTTTTCTGACCCAGTGGTTCTTGAGAATAAGATTTTTAAATGATCCCACCCTATTTTTGCATTTTTGGAATTTTCTTCCCTTTGAATGGGGCATGACCCTTCATTTGAATAAACTTGAAAGCCCTTCACCCAAGGATGCCTTTTGGCCAAGTTTGATTATAAATGACCCAGTGGTTCTGAAGAAGTTGACAAGAGGTCCACAGTCCTTATCTGTCACCTGAATGCAAGGTGAAAAATATTAGTGAAAAAGTATCACCACTTCCATGGGCTATGAAATCTAAAATCAAAAGGCCCACAGGCCTTATCGGTCACCTGAGTACTAGTGAAAAAGACAAAGAAAACTCCAAAGGGTTATGAAATCTAGAAGAAGAAAAAATTCCTGTTCTGAATATCTAAGCTAAATTCTGATATTCATCAACAGTATAAAACAAGATGTGTAAAATTACCATTTTTTTGTACATCCTTTTCTGCTATTCCTAAGTATGCATAGGTCAGAACCCCCACCCCGGGAATCATGAAATTTACACTTTTGGTAAAGGACTACCTGTTTTTTCTAAATATCCACTTAGATTCAATTTAGTATCAATAACACTAAAGAAGATGTTATTTAATTGTTTAACACATAAACACTATATACCAAGTTTGGCCCCACCCTGGGGTCACAACCCCTACCCCGGGGATCACGAAAGTTACAATTTGGGTAGAAACTTTCCCGCTCTACATCACCATGCATTTAGTTTTTCTTACACATGTGCAGTTGTAGAGAAGAATTTTTTTTGAAAACTGGTCAATTTTGTACAGTTTTTGCCCTGCCCTTAGGGCCCCAGTGGTGCTGGAGTTCTGAAATTTACACTTTATGTCCCCCTTGTCCCAAAGATGCTTCAAACCAAATTTGAAAAGAATTGGAACGGTAGTTATCAAGAAGAAGTTAACAATGGTAAACGCACGACGACAACCAATTGCAATAGTTCACCTGAGTTTACTTAGGTGACCTAAAAATGTAAAAAGTTTACAGACAGACGGACAACCAGAAAAGCTCACTTCAGCTTGAAGCTCAGGTGATCTAAAAACAAAACAAAATAGAATCTTAATATTTTTTAGTGTCAAAGACCATGGAATGCTTACCCAGAAAATATACAGAGCTGAGCCTATATTCCCTGTGCGCAGTGAGATAGGAGAATTGCAACCCTTCACTTTGCATTTGTAGTCGATGTGTGTATTGGCCAACTTTAACAAGCATCTCTTATACACAAGGCATGTCTCGTCCTTGTTAATATGGACATCTCTTCAACATTCTTGATCTTTGTGACACCAGACCCTGTCTCCTCAATTGTCTTCTGAAGACCCCCTTCTTCATCTCCTTCTACTTCCTCCACTCCAAACTCCTGCACCTCTAAACTTACTTCCTTCAAACCATACATGTTGTTTGGTCTAAAAAAAATAAAAAATAAATTGAAATCAAAATATATTCTAAAAGTTGAAGCTTATCATAATGAACATTATTTCACCGATACAGAATTTTACTGTTCAAATTAAGCTGAGAAATAAACAAGTTAAACATGTCATGTAAAACAAAGAAAGTACATGTATTAATTTCCAATTTGCAAATAAAAATTCTTTGGTCAAACAAGAGGGCCATGGACCTAAATGGTCACCTGACTAACATAAAGCAACTCTGAAATGGAAAGTTAAATCACACATGCTTTAAATGCATTTGTATTACAGACTAATACCCATTTGGTCCCCGCCCTAAACCATAAAATTCACTCTACAAGCCATAAAGCCACACCAAAGCATCAAAAACCCAGACTCGGAGGCCATAAATTTCAAATTTCTGGAAAATGCAACCTTGCTTGTCATAATTCATGATTATACCCTCAGTTTAACTGCTGCTCGATGTCCTTGAGTGAAGATGATTTGTAGAGGATGCTTCATTTTTAAAGGTTTTGACCCAGCCCTTGACTTAAAGGGTATAGAAAATATTGAGTCAAACTTTCAAAAATGATCATATAGAATCAATTGAATTTCATTTCTACATATTGCAAAACTGTAGAGTTAATTAAACTCTGATGATAAATTTCTGAATCAGTTTAACATAATTATCAATTACCGGTACCTTAAAGTCACATTAAAGCTTGGCTCATACTCTTCGTCAGAATTTATGTCACTGCTGTTACATCTATTGTTACACTGAAAAGTTTTATAGCTCATGTGTTATTCATATCATAATGCGTATCCTTGCTAAGTATCATACTATCTGAAACATGCCATTTTTGATAAGCCAGTAAGTATAATGATTGTGATAGCTAGGATATACTTGGCAAAATATCACTTACTCAAATGGATTGATGAATGAAACTTCTTTATCATCAAAGAGTTTTCTTTTCTTGTGACTCGGGCTAGAATTTTAATCAAAAGACAAGTCAAGTACAAGTACTGATGATATAATTTTCACTTTTATATAAATGTACTGTGTGACAGACCTAGGGTCAATTACTTTGAATGTAATGCATTAAATTACAATTACATTGGAATTTTCACCATTACAATTACCATTATTTTCATTCATATAAGTAATTAATTAAATTACAATTACTTTGCTAAAGTAATGAATTACATTACACATTACAATGAAAAAAAAATACAAAGAAAATCTATGAACACAATTTATTTGAAGTAAACATTTAAATCAAAGTGATTGTCAATCACACTATGACTATGTATCAAGATCTGTTCTAAACAAATACTTTGCTGTTTATTCAAATACATGTAGTAATGTCACATTTTATTTCCAAAGAGGTCTAAATTAGGGGGTTAGTAATGATGTTGACATGTAATTCAAATGTAATTGAAAAGTAATGATATTACTAGCATTTTTATGAAAGTAATGCATTACATTATAATTACTTGTATTTCAAAAATGGGTGCATTACACATTACACCCCATTACTAAAAAAAAAATGTAATGATTACAATGCATTACCATTACACATTACCATAGGTCTGCTGTGTGAATGACAACCATTGGAGAGGAAACATAAAGGTGAAGCTAGTAGGGAACTGATTGTATCAAATATAGACTACAATATAAGTCAACAAATGTTTGCATACCCAGGAGATTCCTGCTGACTGGTTACTGGTGGAGGAGAAGATTTTGCCACTTCTTGTTGCTTCTCTGTATCAGTACTCTGGCTACATAAAAATAAAGCTCTTATAAGTTAACAATCAAATGCAAGTGTTCAAAATTAACAGATTACCAATATACACATAAAACTATGGAAAATAAAATTTTAAAACCTTGGTTTATGGTGAGATCAATATTTTTGGGCGAATTTGTCTAAGGACTAATGTAGTATTCACAGGCACCTCAAATGTGGATACCCCCTCCATCTAATGAAACAATAAATATAGAATCACAAATTTACCTCAAATATGTGATTTCCCCACTTATCACCTCCCTAGGTCATTCTGTAAAGCCAGTTTTAAGATAAGTTTTTGGTTTTATATTCGTTTATTCATTGGCTAAGGGGAGGGGAGGGGGGTATATGTACAAGTCTATCCACACAACAGGTACCTATAGTATCTCACAAATGATTGTCTCAAACGCTTGCAGAAAGTACAAATTGACTATGCAGAACAAGCTATGAAGGTGATCAGTGGAGTCACATAATTTAGATTTTTTTTCCGGGGGGAGGTATCCACACTTCAGTTGCCTATAATAATGTATACACCTACCTTAGAGCTGATGAAATTTCTGATACATCTGGGGGGAGGAGATGTAGCTTTTTCTTTAATATAGGCGTTGATATTTTTTCTGCAATGTAAGTGACTGGTCAGCTGAGTCTGCATCCTCTGTTTCACTGTCCGTTACAAGTCTATTTGAATTGAATACTGTCCAATACAGTAAAATGAATATTAGACTTTACAAATCATAACAGAATCAAACTAATATAATATCAACGGTGAAGACTTGTATAGGCAGTGCCTGCTGTCTAATCCTATTATGAATTATCATAATAAAATACTGTTTAAATCATATATCTTTGTTTTCTCAAAAATTCCCCTTAGGGGCCCCCGAAAAGCTTGCAAACTCATAATTTGAGCACCTAAGGAGATATATGGAGTCTTTTTAACACAATACTCGCAGAGGGTTTATAAATAATATTTTAAAGAATGTTTACCACCGATCGATCCAGGTTTATCCTCAAATAATAACTTCAAAACCAACCTGTCAAGTAGAATCTTCGCCAGTCCTGCGTGCGTTTCTCCAAGTTCTTCCTTCTTTGCTTGCCATCTTTCGTATTGATCTCCGAGATAAATCTTAGTTTTATACAAATATGATTTATTCCTTTCACTTTTCGCTCTCTTTTTGGCCGAGTCGGTAAGAATTCGCGGTCTTCCCACAGGACGCTTACCCGCTCTAGACGCCATGCTGTATTGTTTACAAGTCCTCTGCTCATGCGTGTTTTTCTGGAGGCGGAACAAACTGTAATTTGGTGCTGGACCAGACGTAAATTCTATTTTTGATTTATTACCGGAATTATTTACTTATAAACTTTGTAAATTTTCGAAAGTTCATATTTTCAATAATGGAAAAAAAATTGCGAGAGCCCTGTTAAAATTTTATTTATCCCTTTATGAGTCACAGTGGGCTTTAAGATATATCTTAAAATTAAAGAGATGAAAGGTGAAGATAACGAACAGTGATCAATCTCATAACTCCTATAAGCAATACAAAATAGATAGTTGGGCAAACACGAACCCCTGGACACACCAGGGATGGGATCAGGTGCCTAAGAGGAGTAAGCACCCCCTGTCGACCGATCACACCCGCCGTAAGCCCTATATCCTGATCAGGTAAACGGAATTATCCGTAGTCAAAAAATTGGTGTGCAAAGAACGGCCTAACGATCGGTATAAAACACGTCAGACAGCATTTGACCCACTGGTAGGTTGTATTGAAGAACTAGATCGTTATAACGACCATAGAATTTGCGAAATGCTGACTTAACATGAGAATGTTGAAACCCCTGTACCATCAACTTGTTTGTCAGTAGCTTGCCTCGATATCTCTCAAATACCGGAAATCATAAGACTAGTTTAAAATTGAGATAAATCCACGTTAGTTCATAATCTCAGATCAGCGAGATAAAAAGGACGGTCGTTAGGATTATGGAATATTTTTTTTCAACGTGAAACATATTAGACGCATGTGTAGCTCGAATATTCTCTGGTCTAGTCGTGATATCTCGATACGCGAGCTATAATTGAATCTTTCTCTTTAAAGAAGGCAACGTTTCATTGATAAATTGAAAAACAATGAGACAAAATACCTTATTGATATTGCATTTCTTCTTTATTTCTTTCAGAGAGTTCGGTTTGAAGTGTGTCAAGGTACGTGGAGTTTCAAAGGCGGGGGATTATCAGCCGGGGGAAGAGGTAGAAAGCTCGAAATATGGAGACACTTGGGCCGCTGTTTTTGTAAACAGGAGGTGGCAAATTGTGCACCCATACTGGGTCTGCAAAAGTCTTGTAGGGCGTAATGCTGGTGGATGGATAAAATTAGAGGAAAACGGGAAAACAATTGGTAGAAAAGAAAAAGAGTCAGTCGGCGTTTTAAAAAAAGCTTTCAAAGAATACTATATTTTTCCAGATCCGAAGGAATTCAAATACTGGTGTCACCCTGCCGACGAAAAGTGGCAGTTAACTAAGAATCCCGTAAAGAGGAATGAATTTTCCCGCATGCCTTACATTTTTCCTACATTTTTTGGAATGGGTTTAAAATTGATATCGGCAAACACATGCTTACTAACCAGTGACACTGGAGAGTGTTTAATTGAAATAAAAGCCCCTTTGAAGAACGCAAACACACTCGACTTGTGGTATGAACTATACCTAAAGGAGGGGACAGGGAATAGTGACGAAGAAAATATGATGTTACAGGCTGAAAACATTCCAAAACTGGTCGCCATGATACGATGTGGCGACGTCTGGCGATTTATGATGAACTTGCCAATCAAAGGAACTTTCAAACTTTGTTGTTACGGTGGTCCTCATAAATCTCCACTCTCCAGAATTGCTGAATTTCGCATTGACAATCATGCCCCGCAGAAAAACTGTAAAATTCTCCCGTTTAACCCTGGACGTGTCGGATTTGGCCCGGGACCTGCCGCTATTGCAGCAAAATTTTTCACACCGTCACATTCAGATGGACAAATACCGATACAGATGAATACTAAATTGGAAATTTCTTTTACAGTGGTCAAATCCGTAATCGAAAAGAGATCGATTGTAGCATTACTGCACAAAAATGACATGGAACCTGAAGAACTGGATCGGCATGCTGAAGTTGAAATAAAACAAGAAACACGCATGATACTTATTCGAACTGATGTTCCCAGTGAGGGCGAATATGCTCTCACAATTCATTCTTGCATGAAGGAGGAAAGAGCATATCCTAGTCGTTGGTATGCTCACAATGGTGTAAATGTCTGTAACTACCTGCTCACCACAATGGTAAAACAACATGAGGTGAGTATAATGAAATATCTCTTTTTGTATTTCTCGTTCAAATGGTGCACTTTAATATCACATAAATGTACTAGTATATACGTATCCATATCGTACAAATACTGCACATTACTGTGCATTAAATCTAGAAGAATTCTGGGTTGTTGAATATAAAACGATTAAGATTTGATTTCGTCCATGCACAGTGATATTAGTCATTGCAAGGTAGCTTGTAAAATCATAAGAAAGATGTGGTATACCTGATTTATATATTTTCTGTTTCAAGAGAGCTAATCAGAGGATTGCTAGGAAGAAGTTGCAAGACGCATTATCGTCAATTGATGTTGGGCGAAATTTCTGGAGCAGCTTTGATGTACTTTCGCAAGCGATAGAAAAATGTATGAAGGAGAAAATAAATGAAAATGATAACGACATTGTGTCAGCCAAGACTAAAGTAGATCTTCTAAAACTGAAAAACGGTAAATATATGATAACAGAAATATATACATGTACTCAGTTTAAAGCACCATCCAAATGGATTTAAGATTATTGTTTCTCACTTCAAATTGTTATTTTTGTCAATAGATGCTCGTGATGCAAAACTTCGAAATCATTACCATGTGACTCTAAGAACACTCCGAAGACTGAAATCTTCTGAGTATGCACCAATCTGTGCCATGGAAATCTCTGAGCTAGAGAAGATTCTTAAAAAGTTAGAAGACGAAAGAGATAATCTTCGTGATTGAAATCAAGGCATGTATCTTGAACAAAGAATAAAATGACAAAACGACAAAACTCATCCAAACCAGCTCAGTCACTCTTCACGGAGACAACAAATGATCAATATGGAGAAACTATTGTTTTATTGTGATATAAGTATGTTACAAAGTAAATCAGAATATAGGCATCTTTTCCAAAGCTCATTATAATGTCATCCGTTTTTCAACATACATTTTAGCAAATCAACAAAAGGTTCCAACAAATCAACTGCATTTGAGAAAACTGTAATTTACTTGCAATTCAACGCATTACATGTGAAGGCGACATAATTTAATTCAATAATTTAAAATTGTATCGATTTTTAATGTGCTATATTAACTTATCAGAGCATTATCCTGATTTGTCTGAAGTCAATAAAGAGATGTCGACTTGTCATTAGAAACTGTCAAAAATCATTGTTACTTCTACGAAATATTCATGTTGATTTGTCGGATTATATTGACAAGTTAAAAGGAGATAATAACAGATTTTGAAGACTGATAGGTGAAGATAACGATCAATTTCATAACATAACTCCTTTTAGCAATACAAAATAGAGTTGGGTTAAGATGAACCCCTAGGGGCTCACGGCGGGTGTGACCGGTCAACAGGGGATGATTACTCCTCCTAGGCACCTGATCCCACCTCTGGTGTGTCCAGGGGTCCGTGTTTGCCCAACTGTCTATTTTGTATTGCTTGTAGGGGTTATGAGATTGATCACTGTTCGTTATCTTCACCTTGCATATACCAGAAATGGGGGTAGGTGTCTAGCAGGAGTAAGCATCCGCTGTCGGATGGTAACACCCGACTTGATCAGGTAAACGGAGTAATCGATAGTCAAAATAAGTGTGTCAAGAGCGGTCTAACAATCGGTATGAAACACGTCAGACAACATTTGATCCTATAATAAGTTGTATTGGCAAACCAGATTGTTATAACGACTATAGAATGGGCTAAATGCTGACTTTTTGAAACCCCTGTAACATCAAGGTTTTGTCAGTAGCCTGTCTTAATTTAATAACTGATCATAACCAGAACAAGCTCTTGCGTATCAAATCAGTTGAGATATATAAACACCATATGGAGGTGATAATGGAATACTGTTCCATAAATATGGAAAGTTGACGATGGACTAGTTGAAATCATCCCGTTTGTCATAAAGTTAAGTTGATAGTTTCCCATTAATATCAATTAAATATCTACAAGTAAGTACGAAACAGATGTGGAGGACTCTGTGGTGTCTTTCATTTCGAGTTCACGGGGATATATCGAATCGCCAAATGAATGAAAATGATGATTCGTAATACGGTAGATAAAACGTCGTTGATATATCTAAATTTCGGGTTGAAGGCCACAGCAAATTTTTTTTGTCTTTGAATAAATTCTGCCTTATAGGAATATGAAAATATGTCAGTTAAGAAAGGAACATGATTCGTGTCTATGGAAATTCCAACATGGGATAAAATCCGACAAATCAAGATAAGGATCTGACAAGAAGTTGCAAAAATAGGTCACTGTAAATATTCTGAAAGAAGAGGAGACATATTCCATGGCGTTTTCAGATAGGCACATTATGCATAGGAAACGGGATCCATGTTTGTCTGGAATTTGTCTATGTTGATCTGTAATCTTCCTTTGTCTATCTGGAATTTTCCTGTGTCTATCTGGAATCTTCCTGTGTCTATCTGGAATTTCCCTGTGTGTATCCGGAATCTTCCTGTGTTGATCTTAAATCTTTCTATGTCTATCTGGAATCTTCCTGTGGCTATCTGGAATCTTTCTATGTCTATCTGGAATTTTTCTATGTGTATCTGGAATCTTCCTGCGTCTATATGGAATCTTCCTGTGTCTCTCTGTTTTCTTCCTATATCTATCCGGAATATGTCTATGTCTATCAGAAATATTTCTTTTTACAGATGTATATCTGGAATCTTCTTGTGTCTATTTCCTTTCCTGGTACACTGTCTAAGCAGGACCAGCCCAGTAAACCATTTTCTCTGCCTTTTGCCTCAAAAAGCTGTAAAAGAAATGTCAAAGTGAAAGTTCCCATTATTATCACCTCGACATGGGCATCACCAATATAATATATGTCTATCTAATTCTTAACATCTCCTGTAGATTAGCAACAAATAAATTGATTGTTAAAGGGAGATAATTAAAATTATTCTGGTGTGTCCAGGGGTCCGTGTTTGCCCAACTATCTATTTTGTATTGCTTATAAGAGTTATGAGATTAATCATTGTTCGTTATCTTCACCTTGCATTCACAAGTTTTGTGCTTTAGCAAAAAAATGAATATTCCTTTTCATAGCAAAATTCTAACATGTATCACAAATTTAAAGTTATACCATTGTGACGCCACGGCACTGTACATTTGTAATATCAAACATTTACTCAGTATGGGTAGGATCCCCTGGATAAAGAAGTAAACGTGTGATAATGTTCCATACTAAAATTCACACACACACACACACACACACACACACACACACACACACACACACACACACACACACACACACACACATATATATATATATATATATATATATATATATATATATGGGACCGCCGCGGTGGCCGAGAGGTTAGAGCGTTCGCCCCGCATGCGGAAGGCTGGGGTTCGAATCCCAGCCGCGACAGACCTAAGTCATTGAAATAGGTAGTGACATTTCCATCGCCAAACGCTCGACATTAGGTGTTAATGCCATGAGTCCTCGGAGATGACTTCAAAAACGGATGTCGCATGTTACTCGTGTGACACGCTAAAAAACCCTCACTGCTCAATTGCCATAAGCACTGAGCATAGACCTAAATTCGAAGCCCTTCACCGGTCTTGGCGACTTCTCCACATGAGTGAAAAATTCTCGAGCGAGACGTTAAGCAAGATACAATCAATCATATATTGAAGCTGAAGATAACGAACAGTGATCAATCTCATAACTCCTATAAGCAACACAAAATAGATAGTTGGGAAAACACGGACCCCTGGACACACCAGAGGTGGGATCAGGTGCCTGGGAGGACTATGCATTCTCTGTCGACTGGTCACACCCACCGTGGGCCCTATATCCTAATCAGTAATCAGGTAAACGGAGTTATCCGCAGTCAAAATCAGTGTACCAAGAACGGCTAACATGTATCAATCGGTATGAAACATGTCAGACAGAATTTGACCCAATGATAGTTTCTATTGGCGAACTAGATTGTTATAACGACCGTAGAATTTGCGAAATGCTGACTTCAATCGAGACTGTTCAAACCCATGTACCATAAACTTGTTTGTCAGTAGCTTGCCTCGATTTAAAATCTGACTATACGCAGAACACGCTCTTGCGTATCGAATCAGTTGAGAGATATAAACACCATATGCAGGTGATAATGGAATAATGCTACATAATTATGGGAAGTTGACGATAGAGAAGCTGAAATCATCCCGTTTGTCATACAGGTGATTTGTCAGTTTGCCGTTAATGTCTACTTTCAATAAAATATCTAAGTATGAAGCAGAAGTGGACGACTCTGTAGTGTCTTTTATTTCGAACTCATAGGGATATATCGAATCGACATATGAATGAAAGTTATCATTGTTAATAGACAAAACGTCGTCGATATATCTAAATGTCTAATTGAAGGCCAAAGCAAGATAGAATTGATATTCTCGCGTATAAGTTTTTAAATAAACTCTGCTTCATATGAATGTAGAAACAGGTCAGCTAGCAAAGGAGCACAATTCGTGCCCATAAGTATTCCAACAGACTGTTGGATGACCTGATGACCAAAGACCAAGAAGATATTGTCAATGAGGAACTCTAGCATATTTTTATTTTAACTTCAGACTACTTGTGCGTTGAATCAGAGTGGTGTTTAACAAAGTAAGTTTTTGGATGATTGGTCACTAGATGCAAGGTGAAGATAACGAACAGTGATCAATCTCATAACTCCTACAACCAATACAAAATAGATAGTTGGGCAAACACGGACCCCTGGACACACCAGAGGTGGGATCAGGTGCCTAGGAGGAGTAAGCATCCCCTGTTGACCGGTCACACCCGCCGTGAGCCCCATATCCTGATCAGGTAAACGGAGTTATCCGCAGTCAAATCAGTGTGCCAAGAACGGCTTAACAATCGGTATGAAACACGTCAGACAGCATTTGACCCAATGCGAGGTTGTATTGACGAACTAGATCGTTATAACGACCATAGAATTTGCGAAATGCTGACTTCAATCGAGACTGTTGAAATCCCTGTACCATCAACTTGTTTGTCAGTAGCTTACCTCGATTTAAAAACTGACTATACCCAGAACAAGCTCTTGCATATCGAATCAGTTGAGATATAGAAACACCATATGCAGATAATGGAATATTGCTACATAAATGTGGGAAGTTGACGATGGAGAAGCTGAAATCACCCCGTTTGTCATACAGTTGAGTTGTCAGTTTGCCGTTAATGTCTACTTTCAATAAAATATCTAAGTATGAAGCAAAAGTGGACGACTCTGTGGTGTCCTTTATTTCCAGCTCACAGGGATATATCAAATCGACATATGAATGAAAGCTATCATTGTTAATAGACAAAACGTCATCGATATATCTAAAAGTCGAATTGAAGGTCACAGCGAGAGATTTTTTCTTCTCACGTTGAAGTTTTTGAATAAATTCTGCTTTATATGAATATAAAAACAGGTCAGCTAACAAAGGAGCACAATTCGTGCCCATGGGAATTCCTACAGACTGTTGGAAGACCTGATCACCAAAGACCACGAAGATATTGTCAATGAGGAACTCAGATATGAATATTTCCTTTTTCCATTTTTGTTGAAGAAGTAAATGTCTCTGATGTCTGATGTCTCTGATGTCAAAAAGTATAATCTTTAATTTATCGTGAGGAATGGTCGTGTATAGTGTTGAAAAGTCATATATTTTGATGTGATTGATTGAGGAAAAGTTTTGCGATTTCAAGTTTACTAAAAGTTCTTTAAAAAATTTTAGAATCCACATTTAATTAACACCACTTCTGGCATATGTAGTCGCACAATAAGTTTGAAGTTTCTCCTTCACAGCTGTTAATATTTTTGTGAGGAGGAAAGATAGGGGCTTGGTAGAGTACTTACTGGATCCAGCAATGCATCTTTGTTTGTAAGGGTTTTTATGTTGTTTAGGAATACAGTATAGGTATGGTAATTCATATTCATTCGACCCATTGACTAGGATATTAAATGTGTTTAAAACTAAAGCATGGTTTTAAAGAATTTCCTGATTTGAAAGGGCAGTTGGAGTATAAGTACGATTACCAAAAGTGGAATTAATGCCAAGTTCGTTGAAAATACAGTTGTAATAATGAGCCTTACAAACAAAGACAATGTTGTTACTAGTTTTGTCAGCTGGAACCAAAACATATTCCGCATGTAACCTCTCTAATTCTTTTATCACTTCTGGTTTACTAAACACAGAAGGATAGATGGTACGTACTTTTGTTTTAATATGTCTATGTGGGATTTTAATATTCCTCTGATGCTTTTAACCCATTCTGACAATGTATTAAGTTCTTCATTATCATATTCAGTCCATCCTCTCTCATAATCTTCCGACAGAATTCATAATAGAGATTAAGTTCTATCGCCAAATAAATCACTGACTGAAATAATGGAAAAGAATAGCAATATGATAAACTCACTACAATCATGAAAAGTTTTCACATCTGTATCACCCAGGTTCATGATTTCTTCTGCCATATCTGATGTTTTCTCTGCATCATTGTCTCCTGCAGCAGTAGGTGGCAAGCTGTAAACCTTCACTGTCAAAGAGAATGCATGGTGCTTCTGAAGTAAAGCTTCATTTGTCTTTGCAGCTTCAACCATTTCCTGCATCATAATGGACATTAAAAATTAATCTTAGCATTATATTGATTAAGGTATGAATTGATGACTGGGATCGCTGTATCAAAATGTGAAGCCCTTCTTCACACCAAAATAAATTTTAAGTTTACAATTTTATTGACAATCATATTTAATTAAATCTAACTTTACTGAAAATAAGAATTAAGTAAAATGTTAATCTGTCCATAAATGAACTGACAGTCGACATTTTTTCAAATAAGTTTCTCATAAATTCCCTTTTCCTCAAATGAAAGGTGAAGATAACGATCAGTGGTCAATCTCATTACTCCTATAAGGAATGCAAAATAGAGTTGGGCAAACACGGACCCCTGGATATACCAGAGGTGGGATCAGGTGCCTAGGATGAGTAAGCATCCCTTGTCGACCGGTTACACCCGCTGTGAGCCCTATATCCTGATCAGATAAACGGAGTTATCCGTATTGTGACATAACTGATCCAACACGACACCATGATACTATGATAAGATAATAGGCACTGACTATGCATTGATTTTTTTAGTGACAGAGTATATAAGTACTCTGCCTTAATGTTACCGACATACACAAAACAAAAGGCAATCATTTCCGAAAAATTAGAGAATATATGAAGGATTTTGTTAATACATAATTTAAACAATTAAAAATCACAGAATTAAAATGATACTAGAATTCAATATAAATTATGTATCTTATAATTCGATATGATAAGTTTTTGACACTGAGCATAGAATTAATAAATACATTTTTGGCACGCTGTTTTTGGCTATAATAGCTCTAAAACTTCATTGTTTTTTCGGACTTCAAACATTTCGGTTGAGCATCACTGAAGAGACATTCTTTGTCGAAATGAGCATCTGGTGTATCAAAATTGGTACCGTATAAATTTTACATTAAAACTATTAATCAATACATTTATTATTGTGCATGCATACAAATGTACTAGCACAAGCTCGTGATGTTGACCTAAGTCTAACCAAGGAACAGTGTTCTGTGGGATTTTAGGGGAAGAACTCACTTAAACAAAGAATAATACAATGTTGAACATGCTGAAGAAGGACAAAATATTATCAAATAAGAGAAATGATAATTGATAAACAAACATAAACAATATACAGTAAACCAAATGTTTTGCTAATCGAATTAAAAATTTAATTAATAATTCCAACAATTTAACTTTTAATCATAGATTTATACGGCACTTCACCAAATTAACATGCATGAATTATATCGATGAACAAGTGAAAATGAAAAGCAGAAAATAACATGGGGAACTTTAATCTTATTTTACCTGCGTAAGGATCCTCCGATTTTCCTGAGGATGTGGCCACTCTCTGTATGGAAAAATTGTTAGTATGAAGTTCGTATCTTCAGGATCGTCGCTATGCCAGCCACCATAACTGGCCTTGGTGGGCTGCCACTTATCTCTGTGGATAGTTTTCACCGACATTTGAAGACGACACAAGAACGTACCATTCTCGCAATGTTGTTAATGACGCTTTTCTCGCGGAAGTACTTATGCGCATGCACGAGTAGCAGGATCGCAGTTAAAGAGAAAAAACTATTCTCATAAAATAACTCGTATTAGAAGATTTGGCATTGTAATTTGAAACAGGCTAGCCAAATGAACATATAATCACGTTGAAGTTAAAGGTGAATATAAATGTAGTTGTGTTTAACTTTGGTGCTTAGAATTAATCAATGTTGCCCATATACATGTACTTCTGTGAAAACTTGATAAAATATTACAGCACTGCAAGCATTCGATAAGATAGGTTCAGTATGCGGGTACTTTGTATGGGACATCTATATTGTGTGGGTTATGAAAAAATTCTGATTCTCATAATGTGGATCATTTCCGTGAAAGCAGGAAGTCGGCTAATCGGTTTTAACTTCAAAAGTGTGATTCCAATGGAACAGAAAGAATGCCTCAAAGTTTGTCATCGCTATACGGATTGCCTCTCCATCAATTTTAGCAGAAATCGTCTTTTATGTGAGTTAAATTCTCAACAAGAGTCTGACACTACCACGGTGACAGAAAACAGCCCTGAAGCGGAGGATTTTATCTACATCCCCCGACAGTCAATACCACAAGTATGTTTTTAAAAATTAAAACATGATTTAATATTTTTACTTTAAGTTATATATTTAAATTTGGTGTAATTCTGCTGGAATTAAGGTGTATTTATGATTACTAAACTAACATCTAGGCAGGAGAATATTTGAAAATATTTTAGAATATTTTCCATAACTGGATCCATATTTCCAATATTACAGGACGTGATATCTCAAACAGGTGCCTGCAGCAGTGTATCATGTCCCGCTGGACACACGTGTTTCGCCTTGCAATCCAATAAAGCAACCTGCATAGTTACAAGTACGTATCTTTATTCATCTCAACAATCAGACAACATTTGAAATGTCCTCTATCGGCAACATGAAAACAATATTTTTCTTGCTGTATAGAATGTATCCATTGACCACAACAATTTGTAAAATAGTTCTTCGGATTTTCAAACAAAAAAGTCAGGCGAGAGGGAGAAATCATTTTACAAGTATCATTTTTCATTTAGGAGATATAACAATTATGAGGCAAACGAATACAGGGAATATAAATAGTTTTAATTGAATTAAGTGTGATTTCAGAAAGCGAGCGCTAAAATTTGTTTTCCACATGAACTTAATATTAGTGCTTCAGAAGTCTAATCGGCTTCCAGTTCGATTGCATTATAAAAACAACTTCCAAATCAGTGTTTTGAAGAATCGTACATATGTATAAAGATATGCATCGTGAAAAACTTGAAATACCGTATTACACTGTTAACTTTCTCGAGACCCTGCGCTTCTGCCATTCGTCAGCCACGTGTACGAAGTCTTTTGTGCGCTTGTTGTATAAGTTGGGGAAAAAAATTACGCCGATATTTTTGAACATACAAGCGCATATTATTTTTTGATGATATCATAATTTTGATTTATAACAAAGAGAAGCGGCGAATCCGACGAACTAGATTACGAATTGGCATTTGGCAACTAGACCTTTTGTTTCAGGGGCTAAATATTTCATGGACCCCAGTTATATGGTCAATATTTTGATGTGTTCAAAATTATCCTTTAGGCAGATCGAAATAAATCCTGTATCTCACATTTGGCATAATATATTACTTTAAATCAGGAGGTAGTTTTTGATCCAAGAATTTTTCGAAAACAAGAACTACAAAATAATCGTTTGATGTTATTATATGTGTGTTTCGTCATGGCCTCCCTTTGGTATCCCCCTTTCTTCTTAGTGATGCTGCTTTCCTCTAAGAAGGCGAGAATGCAGACAATGTGTTTGTTCATATCTGTAACTTTCCCCTACTTATGTACTGGGCAATGCTTGAGGAGAAGGTCTATATTTCAGTATACATGCATTTATCATTATTCAGTGACTAAAGAGCGATTTATATATTGTTGATTAACGGAAACACATTTTTGGAGCAAAACATACATCTGAAAAGCCTGTGTTGAAATGCGAGTTTATTTAATGCAAGTGATGATTCAATGCAAGAAATGTGGAATCTCATCAGTTAAGAATGCAGTATATTTCCTTCATTTGTATACAACAAAGTACAGCGGTGGATCTAGGAAATTGCAAAATAAGAATTATGGATTTAAGAAATAACTGTTGTGAAATTCACACTTATCAAAATCAACAGATAGGAAGGGGGCGTCAGCTAACTTCTTTGGCTGTAACATCTGCTGGTCGAATGTTGTCTGACGATTTCCTTCCAATATTGTAAGGTCGATCTTTTGCACACAGAATTTGACTTTGAATTACTATGTTTACCTGATCAATATAAATCTACGTTGACCGGTCAGCAGAGGATGCTTACTCCTCCTAGTGGTGATTTCAGGGGTCTGTATTTGCCCTATTCTCAATTTGTATTATTTATGAGATTTACGAGGTTGATAACTTTCAAGTTCAGCTCTGCACGTCGAATTATGTGTTTAAGCTTTAATATATTTAGAAAATACGTTTATTTACAAAGTCTTCGCTTAAAAACTTTAGCTAATATCGATTATCGTAACTATCACTTCGTTTCCCAATTCAAGCGCGGTTTTAATATTAAGTTTTCTATGTTTAGAGATATTTTTCAGGAAAGAAACACACTGCAAGTACACATATATTTATCGTCGTTTTTAGAAGTGAAGTAGGGTTGGGGGAGAAAAAAGGTGCCTTATATTTGTTTGAAAGTTCTTAGTTAGCAAGAAAAGTAGTTCTGCACTAACCCCAAAATTTTGGGACGGGGAGTGAACTTTTATCCTTCACTACACGAGTTCAATTAATCGGTTAAACTTTGCATTTCCACTACCTTTTACCACTAATATAAAATGTGGCCAGCTAATAAATTAAACTTCGCATGTACAAATGACGAATTGGATGTGATAACTAGGAAAGGTGAATATAACGAACAGTAATCAATGTCATAACTCCCATAAGCAACACAAAATGGATAGTTGGGAAAACACGGCCCCCTGGACACACCAGAGTTGGGACCAGGTGCCCAGGAGGAGTAAGCATCCCCTGTTCCCCACCGTGAGCCCTATATCCAAATCAGGTAAACGGAGTTATCCGTAGTCAAAATCAGTGTGTCACAAACGGTCTAACAATAGGTATGAAACATGTCAGACAGAATTTGACCCAATGATAGGTTGTATTGACGAACTAGATCGTTATAACGACCATAGAATGCGAAATGCTGACTTCAATCGAGACTGTTCAAACCTGAATCAGTTGAGAGATATAAACACCATATGCAGGTGATAATGGAATGTTGCTTCATAAATATGGGAAATTGACGATAGAGAAGCTGAAATCATCCCGTTTGTCATACAGTTGAGTTGTTACATGTAGTTTGCTGTTAATATCTACTTTTAATAAAATGTCTACGTAGAAGACTCTGTAATTTCCCTTATTTCGAGTTGACTAGGATATATCGAATCGACATATGAATGAAAATTATTATTGTTAATAGATGATATGTCGTCAATATATAAATGTCGAATGGAAGGCTACAGCAAGAGATTTTTTCTTCTCACGTAGAAGTTTTTGAATAAATGCTGATTCATAGGAATATATAAACAGGTCAGCTAACAAAGGAGTACAATTCGTTTTCATGGGGATTCTTAGAAGAGTTCAGTACATGTACATGTAATTTGACTGTTTGGTAGAACAACTGACAGCTATAGCTGGTATAACATTGGTAAATGTATATGCTTCCCTGCTATCATCAACAGTTTATATCAAAACTGTTCAATATAATGACATTTTTTGTCAATCAGTTTGCGTGTACATTAAATGTTTACTGTCATCTACATGTACATGTAAACTAGTCACTACATGATCATTACGGAATCAAATAAACATTCTACCATATTGTAGTTTTTATATTTGAATCTATCTTTTTTAAAAATATGTTATGTATTATCAAGTAATAGATGCAGAATGGCAATAAATCGAGTTAATTTCGATTTTATAATCTGCGGGCTGCGCAATAGGAAGATATAGGTGCAGATCTAGAACGGACGAAGCCATATATGTTCACATTATAATGTGTTGAGAGTATGAACAGAAAATTAATCTCGTCATATGAGGTCTATAATTGCTCATCTTGCAAACTGTTACTGACGGTTTTTATTTGTTTTGGTTTTTTTTACAAAAAATGACAGACACTTCTGAAGATCGATTTTAAATGATCACCCTTTAACAGATTTTGGACTAATGATCTTTACAGTCTATCTTTATTGTGCCTGGATGGGTCTGATCTATGTTTAATTATTATGGGATATCATATGGGCAGGAAAGGTTAAGATAACAAACAGTAATCAATCGCATAACTCCTATAAGCAATACAGAATAGAGAGTTGGGAAAACATGGACCCCTGGATATGCCAGAGGTAGGATCGGGTGCCTGGAGTAGTGAGCATCCTCTGTCGACCGGTCACACCTACCGTGAGCCCTGTATCTTGTTTAGGTAAACGGAGTAATCCGTAGTCGAAATAAGTGTGCCAAGAACGGCCTTACAATCGGTATGAAGGACGTCAGACAGCATTTGACCCAATGATAGGTTTTATTGGCAAACTAAATTGTTATAACGACCATATAATTTACGAAATCGCTGACTTTAAACGAGACTGTTGACACCCCTATAGCATCAAATTGTTTGTCAGTAGCCTCCCTCAAGTTGAAATCATCTTGTTTGTCATAAAGTTGATTTGTTGGTTTGTCGTTAATATTTATTTTCAATATAATATCTAAGAACGAAACAGATGTGGAGGACTATGTGGTGTCTTTTATTTCGAGTTCCCCATGGATATATCGAATCGAAATATGAATGAAAATCATTATTGTTAATGGGACATTAACTGTGAAAGTGATAACAACCTTTTTTTCCTCAAAATTTCTCAATGGCATAAGAATATATATTAATGACTAAAAAATAATTTACTTTGTTAAAACAAAAACCCATAAAAACCAAATAATACAATGTAAAACTTATACGGTACCAATTTTGATGCACCAGATGCGCATTTCGACAAATAATGTCTCTTCAGTGATGCTCAACCGAAATGTTTGAAATCCGATATAACTAAGTTTTAGATCTAAATATAGCCAAATGTTAGATAATCGCTTATAGTTTAAAGAAATATGTAAGGAAGAGTTCTTGTTTTGCATAGCAATAATTATTTAATCTCCAAAATTCATGTGTCTGCTTTAAGGTTAAAAGTGTTTGAAATAATGAAATACTGGTGTTATTACTGAAATATATAGTATAGAGCAATTTTCATTGAATTCGCCTTTTGGTGACAATTTTACAGCTAATGCCCCTTTAATAGATAAAACGTTGTTGATATTTCCAACAAGCTGTTGGAATACCTGATTACCAAAGACTACGAAGATATTGTCAATGAGAAACTTCAGCATATTTTTTATTTCAACTTCAGAGTACTTCTGCGTGGAATCAGTGGTTTTTAAGAAAGTAATTGTTTGGCTGATCACTAGATATGAATATATCTGTTTTCCGTTTTTATTGATGAAGCAACTGTCTATGATGTCAAAAAGTGTAGTCTTTGATTTATTGTAAGGAATGGTCGTGCAATGTGTTGAAAATTCATACGTTTTGATGTTGTTGATTTAAAAGGTTTTGCAATTCAAAATTTACCAAAAGTTGCTTTATACCACTTCTGGTATATGTTGTGACACAGTATGTTTGCAGTCTCTCCTTCACAGTTGTTGATATTTTCTGTAAAGTCGAGGAAAACGTCTTTTCGACTTGACGGAAAAAATGAAAGATTTCTCGATGGAGCAATGACGTTGCGGCCTTTATTTAAACAGGAAGCACGTGTCCGTGCACATGGGGATAAAAGTCAAATGGCGCATGCAGAAGTACATGCTCTGTAGGAATCACCAATGTTTCATAAAAAGAAAATTTAAATAGTCTTGTGAAAGTAGTTTTAGTGTTCTTTTAAATAAAAAAAAAGTTTAACGTTATGAAATATTTGTTGTCAGATTTATATCATTGGATTAAAGTTATTTGTTGCCAGATTTATATCATTGGATTAAAGTTATTTGTTGCCAGATTTATATCATTGTATTAGGTACGTGTGTGAAACTCAAACGTATAAATTATTACTAGGAACAGATTGTTTCATCTGTTGGTTGAACACTAAGGTCCAAATGAAATACAAAGATGAATTTTAATTTTTGGGTTAAAAGTCAAAGCTACAAATATTTCATATCCATTAGGCCTACATATCATTAAAGTTCAAACAATAAATTACGATGAAATATTTGGGTTTGTAAGAATCTTTTTTTTTAAAGCCCATCTGTTTTAAAACACGTTTTTATTTCAACCTAGAATATTGAGTTTTTGTTAGAACACATGTCTAAGGTCCTCGTATTGCAGTCGTTTTAAAACACAGCAACTTGTTTAAACTATTGTCAATATGAGGTACAATATTGCTCAAATATTTCCAGATCTGTAAAAGTATGAGAATTTCAGTTAACGATGAAACTCCAAGGTTAAACTGAAAGTTATATACCTGTACTAACATGAAACAAGAGAATTTATCTTTATAAAAGTATTTGGGGCCGTAAGCATATAGTAATTTCACTTCATCCTTTTAACAAAGTACCATTTTTTTAAATTTTTAGTTTGCTTTGTAGTTTACTAGTATTCTTAGTTTATGAGCATAGACCCTATTGTAATGCCTGGGATAAAAACTGGAAACCTGGGGTCTATGAAATAAGATATACTCGATGAGTAAGAACATTATTTTCTAACATGAAACATGTAATTTGATCTCATCACTTTAATGTAGGAACCAATTCTAATCATCTAAAAACAATCGATTAATAATTCATTCCAACATTATCGATGGGATGATTTCGATAAAAAAACCACCAAATAAATCAATTGTATACATAATCATCATCGCGTCTATTTTCCATGACCTTTCCCCTACTTCTGAGTTTGTCTACTTCTGGCCTTGTAAGTTCTATATGTGGGTTGTCATCTTTAATCATAATATGTATCCTCCCTCTTTCAATGAACAAAACGTTGGTGCTTTTTCCCTTCTTTTTCTCTTTCAATGAACAAAAAAGTGGGGCTTTTTTCATTCTTTTTTTTTTTTTTTTGGTGCTTTATGTAAACCTTACATAAATGAATAATATACCGTCAAAATATTCATTGTCCATAAAATTAGCTATGTATTGTATATATTGATTATTGAGCATTGCTAATGATTACATCCACCCCATCTTTCTCTCTATCCGTGTACCATTCATTAGCTTATTACCCAAAGTGAAGTAGCAAGTCATTATTTTAAATACCAAACCATTTTCCTGATCTTATATCAGACGTCAGAGATTTCTGTCTTATTATCTAACAGGTAGATATGCTGATTGTTCTACTGTGAGGACGATCGCGGCTACATATGCTTGCACAGATCTACATTTTTCCACAGAGGAGTGGGTGTCACGCCATGCAATGTTTCTCTGTACTGGAACATACACTTAATATTTTACAACTGGAATTGCAAATTGAAAATGTATCATTTTATTTTCCACTAAGCTCAGAGTAAGGGGACGGACCCGCGGTCCCCCTCTCTATAAGCGTATAACATAAATAACATTTATCTAGAGAAACAAAAACAAAACTGATGTTAAAACAATAGAATGAATATCTTCTTGTAATAGCAAGGTCGTGATATTTATAGATTTTTTGTGATAATCCCCGTGTATCATTGACGTATTTCGAAAGAGGAAATTATAACAATGTATTGTACAGAATCCTTATTTTAAATACAATACATTGTAAACTTATTGTACAGAATCCTAATCTTATTTACATAATGTATACATTGTAAATTTTAACATTCGTAAATAGTGTACTCTTTCCATTAAAAAAGAATTAAAGACTGAACATTTTATGTGTTAAAAGGCAGACAAAGAGGGGACGTTAAAAACATGATCAACTATAATGATATACCTTGTGTACAAAAATAGAACGATCCTGACACAGCAGACCGGTTACCGGATGTACAAAAATAGAACGATCCTGACACAGCAGACCGGTTACCGGATGTACAAAAATAGAACGATCCTGACACAGCAGACCGATTACCGGATGTACATGTAGCTGTCGCAAAAATGCAACAAGCAGTGAGCTGATGAAACATATGACTTTTGCAGACGACTCACTGATCATCAACGTCTTGTTTAAAGTCAACATTTTGCAAATTCTATGGTCGTTATGATAATCTAGTTTACCAATACAACCTGTCATTGGGTCAAATGCTGCCTGGCGTGTTTCATACCGATTGTTAGACCGTTCTTAGCATACTGATTTTGACTACTCCGTTTACCTGATCAAGATATAGGGTTCATGGCAGGTGTGACCGGTCGACAGGGGATGCTTACTCTTCCTAGGCACCTGATCCCACCTCTGGTATATACAGGGGTCTGTTTGCCCAACTTTTTCATTTTATATTGCTTATAGGAGTTATGAGATCGATTACTGTTCGTTATCTTCACCTTTCATCAATGAAAGGTGAAGATAACGAACAGTGATCAATCTTAAAAAATTCCGTAGAAGTATAATTACATTTTGCATTTTCATTGGTAAACGCTTCGTTGATAAACCTCTTATCATATCAAAGCACAACTGGTTGCATATAATTTATTCAGACTAAATATTATAAATAGTATTGATACACGTAATTCTTTCTGCTCTTTTGGAAAGCAGGAAATTGCATATACCATGAATTTATTGTATGTATAAATTTGTAAATTCAGATAGCTTATATAGTAATGTCCACGTGTACAATACGCAGTTTTACTTTGTGCCGTAGGATGCAACCAAGATGAAACAAAAAGTTGATCTGGGTTCTTACTTGAATTCTAATTATGTAACGGAAAAAAAACCCTGTACAGTTTAGTTATCATTATCTTTAAGTATATATAGATATTGTATGAAGATTATCAATTAAAGTAAAAACAAAACCCATTGAGCTTCTCGAGTTTAAATCCCCCCAGAGTATTTTGCTTATATGTGTTGAAATGATATTTCTGAAAACCATGTTTTTATCCAAATTTGTATATTTTTTGCCTTTTGGCATATCCTTATTGTATATCATCATATCTCTTATAATCAAATCCATTTGTACTGATCTGAGAAACTATTTCTGGGTGTAGTAAGCCACCTAAAACAGACACTTAGACATGTAATTTAAACATACATGACAATAATAGCACATAGAATAAAATATTTTAGGTAACACTGCTAACGAAATTAATTACTTATCAATAGAATAAAATAATACAAGTGTAAATTCTACCAGGACTCCAGTAATAAGAGTGACCGTGAAGGTTCAACTTCAGTAATTTTTTTTTTTATTTTTTTTATTTCACTCAATCGACATACATTTGCACAAAAGTAGATACAAAAGAATATGAATATATTTAAGCGTACATATATATATTATAATGTTCATTTTCTTTTTATGAGAGAGAGAGAGAGAGAGAGAGAGAGAGAGAGAGAGGGAGGAGGGAGTCAATTGACTAATGGAGACCATTTTTCCCAGTCCATTTTAAATTTATCTAATTCATTTCTTTCCTTATAACTATCCCGGTTGATTTGATACAATTGTTTCCAATCATTTATAAGGGCTTTAAGTGTTAGCTGATTTTTTTTTTTTTTACATCTATTCCTATATATATATATATATTTTGATTATTATAAGTAATGCATTGTATGACCTGAAATGTTTTTGTTTTGTATCACCAAATATAAAAGTTTTGACATCAAATTCTATTTCAATCTCCTTTGAATTGCAATATCTGATAAATTCTGATAATAATTGTTGTACTTTTGGACAATCCCAAAGTAAATGGTAAATTGTTTCGTCTTCCCTATCACAAAAGGTACATAGTTTAGAATCTACTCTACCTAATTTGTACATATAGCTATTAGTAGTTAAAATGTGGTGGTTAACTCTGTATTGAAACCATAATAATTTAGAATCCAATGTAGTCAAGAATGGCAGGTAAAAGATTGCCTTCCATTGGTTATCAGAGGTAATGAAATATCTACTCCATTTCTTTTTTCCTGTGGGTATAGCATCTGATTTATTGAGAGTATAATACATAGGTTTCGACCCTTTCTTTGTTAAAACAAATAGTTTGATATTCAAGGGAATAAGGGGTTTTTGCACAGATGCTTTATTTGTAAAGTTATACTTTTTCATATCTGTGGCTACTACTTGTGTTATACCCATATATGTTAAAAAATTCATTTGTAGGTTAAATCTGTCTTTAAATATTTTAAAATTTATAATTTCTCCTTTTTCGTCAAGTAGATCATGTACATTTTTTATTCCTTTATCATACCATGTTTTATAGAAGATGGACTGACTTTCTATCTTGAACTTATGATTATTCCATAAAGGTTGGCTCATATAGTCCTCCCAAGATTTAATGACAACTTTTTCTTGAATTTCCTTAAAAGCCACCATGACATCTTTCCAAAAGTCATTTTTTACATTTTCAACTATCTGTAAGATATAGTCTGAACCTGTATTTATTAATTTGTCCAAGTTTACATTATTTCTAAGGAGACTTTTCCATTTTGAGTTGTCCTCCATAACCAATCTCCTTATCCAAGTCGACTTTAGTCCTTTGATATAACAATCTAGATCAACCATTTTTAGTCCCCCATATGCATACTTTTGTGTGGCAACTTTTCTTTTAATTTTATCAGATTTTGAATTCCAGACAAATTCAAATAAAATAGTATTAAGTTCTTTTATGAAAGCATTCTTTGGGTTTGGTAAGGCAATAAATAAATGATTTAGTTGTGAAATTAGGAGTGATTTCACTAGAGTTATTTTCCCAATTGGAGTCAACTTTCGTTTACTCCACTGGTCAATAATTGACTTAATCTTCACAAGTTTTTTGTCATAGTTCAATTTCAAAATTTTATTTAAATCCACATCATAATGGATTCCTAGTAGTTTAAATCGAGTTGTCCATTTGAAATTCATATCAGAACATAATCTTTCATCTGAATATTTTTTACTTCCTATCCATACAATCTGAGTTTTATCTCGGTTTATTTTGAGACCAGATAATTTATAAAATTCATCAAGTTCTTTCAAGGTTTCTCTCAATGAAACCTCCGATCCGTCAAGGATAATGGATGTATCATCTGCGTACTGTGACATTAGATATTCTGTGTTATTGATTAGAATTCCCTTTATACTTATGTTATTTTTAATTTTTATAGCCAAAATTTCAGCGCATAATAAGAATATGTAAGGTGATAGTGGGTCCCCTTGCCTACAACCACGTCCTAGTTTAAAGAAATTAGATAAAAAGCCTGCTTGTGTCACACATAAAACCGCATTATAGTGAAATGTTGTAATCCAACTACAGAAATAAGGTCCAAAATTAAAGTATTGCAAAGTATCTTTTATAAATTTCCAAGAAACAGAATCAAAGGCTTTTTCAAAATCTATCATAACTAACACTCCAGGAATATGATTTGTTTCTGTATGATTCATTAGATCATATATTAATCTACTGTTTTCTCCTATGTACCTTCCAGGTATGAAACCTGTTTGATCATTACTAATAATTTTACTAAGCACAGTTTTTATTCTTCTTGCTATACAGCCTGACCCAATTTTATATGTAACATTGAGAAGAGAAATTGGTCTCCAGTTGTTTAGAGAGAATTTTGATTTTCCCTCTTTGGGTATACAAGTTATAATTCCTTGTTTTTGTGTTGATGATAATTCTCCTTGGTCAAGACCATAATTTAATGATCGCACGACAAAAAATCCAATTTTTTTCCAGAAAATTTTAAAGAATTCAGCTGTGAAGCCATCACTACCAGGGCTTTTGTTATTTGACATATCCTTTAAGATTATAGATGCTTCTTTGTGAGTAATATATCCTTCTATTGATTTTTTCTCTCCATCAGATAGCTTAGGAACACTAAAATCCTTTAATATATCAGATATTTTACCATCTGCTTTTTCATTTATATTTCTATTACTCGAATATAAGTTTCTATAAAAATTTTCCACCTCCATCAGAATGTCTTCTTGTTTGATTATTTCTCTTTGTACATCATTTTCTACAATTATTACTTTTGGAATGATTTTATTTGTAAAATGGCGATTCTCTAGGTTGAGAAAATAATTAGATGGCTTTTCTCCTTCATTTATCCACTTAGCCCGGGAACGTACCATACAACCATTGACCTTATGATTTCGTATATTTTCAAGATCTTTTTTCTTTTCATTTATAGTTTCAATATTTCGTTAAAAATCCCTTTCCAATTCTTCTAGTTGATCTTGTAAATCCTTTTCTTTTTTTGATCTTTGCTTTTTGATGTGACTTGCATATGAAATTGTTTTTGATCTGATTTCCATCAATAGGGTCTCTAAAAATAGTTGTTCATTAATTATAAACTGTATGTCTGCTGCAGGAATGTCTAAAACTGACTCTCTTTCATATACGGGAACTGCGTATTGTTGTTTTATTTGATCAATATGATTATTAATATATTTAATATACTCAATGTCTTTTAAAAGTGAGTTATTAAACTTCCATAGTCCCTTCCCATGTTTGAAATTATTTAATTTAAGTGATACATACACTGGAGAATGATCTGATCTATAGCTTGTCATAATGTCACTGCTTTTAACTTCCTTTAGGAGGGAAGCAGATATAAGAAAGAAATCTAGGCGAGCTTGTTTCATAGGATTAGGTTTTCTTCAAGTGAACCTATTTACATTTGGATGGAATTCTCTATATATATCAACTAAATTTAAAGATAGCATTTGTTCTAGAACAGCTTCCCTTGCCTTGGGGTTATTAACATGTAAATAATTGAAATAATCTTTGGTAGTATCTAGTACCAGATTAAAACTATTAAATATCAACTTCAGTAATATCTCATGGGGGTCAATGAAAGCTCAAAATTTACATATAAAATCTCCTAATCGTATATATATATATATATATATATATATATATATATATATATATAAACATTTACATATATATATATATATATATATATATATATATATATATATATATACACAAGATTAGGAGATTTTATATATATAATGAAATACTTCATTTATTCTGCATTGATAGGATGCGCTGAAGAGCCAGGTCCGGTTTATTATGGATACAGTAGCCCCTTACCTGGAAACCTGAGTAGCAATGGTTCCTATACAACAGGACCAAGTGACGTAGGGGGAAGTAGATACTACACATGCGCACCAGGAACAGTTCCAGTCGGCGGCAATACTGTCAAGTGTCTAGCAAGTGGCGAATGGGAAATACCAAAATTTTCATGCCAAGGTTTATACATAACTGTATTAAATTCATTGCATACTGAGAGATATAGGAAGAAAGAAATAGAAGAAAGGGTGTATCCAGTCACCGTTCTTAATAATAATTATATTGAAGATGCTACCATTAGAGTGAGCGCAGCTAGGAATACCTGATGACCGAGATGTAGTATGTACTACATAAAACTGTTGTACATCTGTAACCCCATATCTATAATAATTGAATTGGAATTTACACATCAATGGTGTGTAGCTTTACACCCATATTTTCATTGTTTATTCCCGTCATTAATGAGGATAAATAGCTCATTTCAGGCCATGAGAAATATTTCAAAGAAAATAGTTGAACTAACAATCCCATGGAGATTAAGAAGTGAGCATATGATTTATTAAATCTATCTTTGAACGTGTTTATATTCAGAAGTTTTTATTTTCAGTTTTTAAGATATTCGATTTATAACGAAAGGATGATGAACAAAATTGAATGATTTAAATCAAAATAAATGTTTATTGTTAAATAATGATGATAGTGAACCCGATCAAATTCACATTACTGGTCAAATTCACATTACTTGTGTGACGTCTCCATATGGGTGAAATATTCTCGAGAGGGACGTTACGAAATATTCAATCAATCAATCAATCAATCAACATTATTGGTATTTAATTAGAAGCTGACATTTTTACACTTCAGATTTATTTTTAAAAGAGTTATCCGATTTTGGTGAAAATAAGAAAAAAATCTAATTTTCTAAAAATATGTGTGGTAAATGATTAATTTTATTTCCTATTTTCAGATAGAGAAAGTGTACGTTACGTTTTATCAAGTCTTAGAGATTTGCTTGACGATATAATTCCTTTTAAAAACAATTCCAAAAACATGTTCTTCCTGTAAACTTCAATGTAAAATTCCAGGTGAAATAAATCAAAGAGTTATCAAAAGTTATTGAAAATTCCTCTGATGGATTATTTTTCCTTGATGAATCCTTCAAAATGATTCTATGGTTACGAAAATCCCACCATCCAATTACTAGACAAAATGTGATCGTTATACATTGAATACCTCATGAAGTTTAGTTTAAAATACACAACACTAGAGAAACGAAAAAAGTTAATTAAGTAATACTGTTTTATATAAGGAAGCTTTCATATAAATTTGAAAATCGTAGGCTTATTTTTTTGAGATTTTAGAAGATAACAAGGTAAAATTTTGAAATATTACCCAATCCTAAACTGAGAGGGTCTTCGTTCGTTGGAAAAACACGGAAGCTTCAAGGGGGGGGGGGGGGAGAGAGAAATTATAGTTTGGTTGTCAAAACTATCTTGTCAGGCAAAAAAGTAAAGAAAAAAGACTTTCCCCGAACCATTATGTTGTAAAAGTAGTGTGTAATGATACTGTATGCATAGACAGGTTATATAACAGTACTACTAGCATATTATAACATAATTTTCCACAATTTGCTGCAATTGCCAAGAATAAAAATATTGAAACACTTTTCCAGGCAATTATAAATGTAAGGAAATACAATTTTACATGTTTTAGTGAGTGTAATATCTGTACATTAACCGAAAAAACAAATTTTTAAATACACAAGATGAATTATTTAGAAATTTAAATGGGATTAATACGATTTAATATTTCTTCAGAATGTAAGATATCTTGTGATTATATACTCAGATCTGATTGAGATGATGAAACATATTTCCGAGATTTCATCAGACGAATGAGAATACCTTTGGGATCATTTGAGAACATTGAATTTGATGAAATGGGATGCTATGAGGCATACATGAAAGGTGAAGATAACGAACAGTGATCAATCTCATAACTCCTATAAGCAATACAAAGTAGATAGTTGGGCAAACACATATCCCTGGACATACCAGAGGTGGGATCAGGTGCCTAGGAGGAGTAAGCATCCCCTGTCGACCGGTCACACCCGCCGTGAGCCCTATACATGTGAGAATTTATCAGATGCTTGAAAATTGTTTTTGAATGATTTGAAAATGCTTTGTAACGTTTTCCATTTGACACTTTTATACTTTACAGCCCAGTAGCTAAGTACTTCGTTAATAGCTTGAAAATACGGATGTATATTTAATTGCTGTTATAAAATTTAGAAATTCATTTCCAAATTAAGGATTATCTCCCTCATGCATAGCTCTTATCCTTGGACGAATTTGGCTCCACTTTTTGGCACGCTGGTTTTGGCTATATTTAGCTCTAAAACTTCATAGTTATTTCGGATTTCAAACATTTCGGTTGAGCATCACTGAAGAGACATTATTTGTTGAAATGCGCATCTGGTGCATCAAAATTGGTACCGTATAAGTTTTACATTGAACTGATTGATTCATTGATTGATTGATGTTTTCCGCCACACTCAACAATTTTTCAGTTATCTGGTGGCGCCCAGTTTTTATATTATCGTTCGTTGCACATGTACAAGTAACAGTGAATTGCTGGTATCCATAGCGGGAGTTGACTCTAATTATGTAACGATGATACCTTCTTCTCTATACATGCACGACATAGAAACCCGCCATTGGAGGTATCCTGACCTTTAGTAGGGTAGGGCAGGGAAAACGACGAACTCTCGTTGTTAAATGAAAATCCCTATAGCCTTGAGCGATGAATTTTTTATTTTTTTTTGCTTAATATAAACCCATTGAATTCAATGATCACAGCCAATACTTTCCCATATTGCTAATTATACCTGCATATGCAAGGTGAAGATAACGAACAGTGATCAATCTCATAACTCCTACAACCAATACAAAATAGATAGTTGGGCAAACACGGACCCCTGGACACACCAGAGGTGGGATCAGGTGACTAGGAGGAGTAAGCATCCCCTGTTGACCGGTCACACCCACCGTGAGCCCTATATCCTGATCAGGTAAACGGAGTTATCCGCAGTCAAATCAGTGTGCCAAGAACGGCTTAACAATCGGTATGAAACACGTCAGACAGCATTTGACCCTATGTGAGGTCGTATTGACGAACTAGATCGTTATGACGACCATAGAATTTGCGAAATGCTGACTTCAATCGAGACTGTTGAAATCCCTGTACCATCAATTTGTTTGTCAGTAGCTTACCTCGATTTAAAAACTGACTATACCAAGAACAAGCTCTTACATATCGAATTAGTTGAGATATATAAACACCATATGCAGGTGATAATGGAATATTGTTACATAAATGTGGAAAGTTGACGATGGAGAAGCTGAAATCATCCCGTTTGTCATACAGTTGAGTTGTCAGTTTGCCGTTAATGTCTACTTTCAATAAAATATCTAAGTATGAAGCAGAAGTGGACGACTCTGTGGTGTCCTTTATTTTGAGCTCACAGGGATATATCAAATATATATATACTATATAACATTATTTACTGTAATAATATCGGGTAATTGATACATGCATATGATTTTGTATTTACTGTATCATAACTGTGTCCGATCCAGGGGGCCTTGGCACCCTAGGTGAGGATTAAAGAGGAGTCTCAGTGGAGACTGTACTGCGACTAGTCAACCTGTCCCTACTTGATAATAGCTGATAATGATACACCATACGTTACACACTATACGTCTCTGAGAATACACCTGCGAAAAGAAGAAAGGCCTAGATAATGAATGTTTTTTTAAATGATTCCGAAACGATATTGTGATTCTCATCAATTTTATGTAAAGTTGTTTCTTCTTAATTACTAAAACAAAGAAAAGATATCTAAATTTCTTTTCGATCTTGTAAGCTGCATTAAAATCACAAATAATGGGTTTTTTTAAAAATGATTCCAAAACAATATTGTGATTATTATTGATTTTATGTAAACTTGTTTCTCCTTAATAACTAAAACAAAGAAAAAATATCTAAATTTGTTATAGATCTTGTTAGTTGTATTAAAATCACATCATAGTATCTGTAAATTGAAAGTTTAGGTCTAAATATATATGCTTAGTAAAGTGTATACAAGTAAAATCTCTGTACCAAAACACATTTTGAACGGAAGTTTGATATAGATCTACAAAGTCCACAGGCCTCATCACTGTCTGTCTCGGTGTACTTATCAATACAATGAATACAATATATGACATTGTACATGCATGTACAGTATTGACAATGTTGCATATCAATAGACGTAAACACTCTATACATATATTATTTCGGGTACAGTCAACAGACGATGATGTAATATGTCTATGAATAGCTCCATCTTTAATTAGTACTCCATTTCTTACAAATGACAGATACTCGGTCCGATGATTTCTCCGCCTTTTTGTTTATAAACTTCCAACCCACGCGGTCTTTATAATCTATGCTACTTGTTTCAAAACGTGTCACAAAATATTTGCTTGCTCTCGTAGCACGAGAATATTCTAGAAATGTTAAGTACTTTAAGATAGAACTACAAGTAATATCATACTAAGTCGGTATTTCGACAGAAACGCAAATGGTTGCGAAGAAGTCCCTGTATACGTCATACTGTAGAACCCCATTTGTATGGAATGCTTCATTGGCTGTTTAGCCCTATTAATCACTGTCACATGTTTAAACACATACTTAAGTTACATATTTTTCTTGAAAATATTTCTGAAAACCCCAATTTAAGGCTTTGCACATTAAAAATACAAGGAAAGGGGTTCACAGGAAGTGCTATCCACAAATACCTGTGTGCCTAGCGTATTGCTTGGAGAACGTTTCATGGGACGTATATTATTTCAAACAAAACGAGGACGTGAATAGGCCCAAACTAAAGCCCTGTGCAATATATTCATCCGCGCAGTGCGTAATAGCCCAGTGAAATTGAGCAAAGGTAAATTCCAAAAATAGTGGCCGAGGAGGACTGTCATCCAATATATCTTTATTCGTATTAGAAAATAATAAATAAGCATCATTGTCAAAAAAGGGGCAGCCCCCTCCCCCTTCTAAGTGCCTGTTTGATTCAGCGGAACTACACGCATATATCTTTCCGATCTAGAAGCCAGTTGAGAGTGTGTGTTTGCGTGTTTTGAAGATGCTTTTCGAAAGGTTTAACATTTTGTGGGGAAAATAACGCGTAGGGGGATGGTGAAATCATTTTCAATAATTATAAAAACATAAACTTTAATAGTTGCAATTTTATTTAAATGAAAGTCAAATATGCTCGTTGTTTGCATCCTTTGGAATATAGTATACATTTCTGTTTACATAAGCCGATTTAGCGGAACTACATTTCATTCTAATCATTTCGTTTGGTCGATATTATTTCGACATTAAATCATTTCACTTGGTGGATATTATTTCGTCATTAAATCATTTCGCTTGGTCGATATTATTTCGACATTTAATCATTTCGCTTGGTCGATATTATTTCGTCATCAAAACACATAAAATGACCTCTAGCTTGACCAACATCAACCGGAACAAAAACAGTGAATTACGTACAAACATTCCTTTATGAAAGAAAAATAATAATAATCTATTATCAATGTATAATAAAAACAACAGGCATCTGAAATGTGGATAGCTTGTATAGATCTTATGTACATACCCCCCCCCCCCTCCCCCAAAGGAAGTTATTTTCATAAAGAACCAATAATTTATCCAAAATACATGTATGTTATTTCCCCACTGATCACCCTCATAAGTCGTTCTGAATAGTCAGTTTCTATCTTCTGTAAGCTTTTGAGATGACGACTTGTGAGATACTTAATATATGTAAAGGTGTGCAACAAATCATGTAAACAAACAGGGGGCTACCTTCTTTGAGACCGATTCACGGGGTATAAACAACTTTACCGAAGGAATTTCTGCGAATATATCGTGAGGCTAATGTAGTTCTACTTATTATGTGTCAAAGGCGCATGATTTAAAAAAAAACAACCGAAAACAACGAATAGAAATAACAACCCAAGATTATTTCATGGTAAAAGCTGGTTTTGATACATAACTTTATACATGTAGAATTAATTCTTTGAAGATGATAATCAATCAAATTTAATTAAGTTGAAATGCTTATCTGAAGCATATTTAGAAAGATGACGCAAGTGATTAATGTGTTTTGTTGGATTTAATGGGCGAAAGTAAATTTACTTCTCTGTAAAAGCAGGTTTTCAGGTGACAATTAAAAGAAGTATCTAAATGGTATAGCTATTATTCAAAATTGCAGTATGCACGGAGTCGAATGATCCCAATGGACGTCATTACTGGGGGACGAAGAACGTGACCACGAACGGGATTACTTGTCAACGCTGGGATGCACAATCGCCTCATGAACATCGCTTCACTAACCCAACTGAATGGGTATGATTCACCTGTTCATTACCTCATTAACTCACCTGAACTGAAAGCTCAAATGAGCTAAATTCTGATCACCCGTTGTCCGTCTGTCTGTAAACTTTTCACATTTTCATCTTCTTCAAAATCACTGGCTTGGTATACATCATGCCTGGGTGAAGGAAATTCAAGATTTTTCAAAAACCCTCTTCAAAGGGGGGATAATCACGAAAATGCAAAAATAGGGTGAAGTCTTTAACACTTTTCTCAAGAACCAATGGGCCAGAAAAGTGGAAATAGTGCAGATTCAAGTTTGCTCGAATCATGGTCCCTGGAGGTGGGGTGGGGGCACAAAAGGGGTGACGATAACGAATAGTGATCAATCTCATAATTCATATAAGCAATACAAAATAAATAGTTGGGCAAAGACGGACCCCTGGATATACCAGAGGTGGGATCATATGCCTTGGAGGAGAAAGCATCCCCTGTCGACCGGTCACACCCGCCGTGAGCCCTATATCTTGATCAGATAAACGGAGTTATCCGTAGTCACAATCAGTGTGCCAAGAACAGTCTAACAATCTATGTGAAACATGTCAGATAGCATTTGAACCAATGATAGGCTGTATTTGCAAACTAGATCGTTATAACGACTATAGAATTTGCGAAATGCTGACTTTAAACGAGACTTTTGGAACCCCTGCACCATCAACGTGTTTGTCAGTAGCCTGCTTTAAAGTATGACCATATACAGAACACTCTCTAGCGTATTGAATCAGTTGAGAGACATAAACACCATTTCCAGGTGATAATGGAATATTGCTACATAAATATGGGAAGTTGACGACGGAGAAGCTGAAATCATCCCGTTTGTTATAAAGTTGTGTTGTTAGTTTACCGTTAATCTTTATTTATCTATTTTTTTTTTTTTACATGCGATAGTATAGGGGAAATGTTCTTAAATAACACTTGGCCAAAAATATTCAAATTTACATGTAAGCTTCCTGACATAAATCATGGTCCCCTGGTGCCACAATAGGGATCAAAGTTTTACATTAGAAATCTTTAAAAATCTCAAAACCCACTGGACCAGAAATGTCCAAACATATATGATATGAAAGCTTCCTGAAATAAAGTACATACAAACTTGTGCAATCCAAGGTCCACGGGGGTAGGGTGGGGCCAGAATAGGGGATCAAAGTGTTATATGCTGATCTATAGGTAAAATCTTTAAAATATCTCTTGAATTATTTAAGCTAGGGCTTCCCTATTTTGTAAATACATTTTTAGGAACGAAAGGTTTTGTTTGGGGAACGAACGCTGACCGGTTTGAACCGAACAATTCTCAGCGAGAACGGAACGATTCTTATCGGGAACGGAACGCTTTGAGATAAGGACCGAATGGAACGCTTTTTTTAGTCAAAGATGGGAACGAAAGGTTTGACCTCGATTTCAAATTCTGCATTTCAGACATTTTCGGTACTTTCTATTATACATACACATTGCGGGAAAGATATATTAAATAAAAAAAAAATTAATAAGTTGTTTGATTAATATGAATATTTTAACATGGAAGGAAGGGGAATTGGAAGTAAATCAAATTCTACATGGGGATATTTATGTGATGTAATTGATAAATTCTAATTCACTTTAAAAAAAAAATAAAAATCGGATAAAGATTGATTAAAATATATTTAAAACTTCAGAACAGCAATGGCAGGGCTAAGATGAATCAAGTGAGTGGTGTGGCCCATGGGCCACTTTTTTTCTAATAAAAAAAAAACTGCTCTTTTTTCCTCTAATAAGATCACAAATTGCTAATCTACAATCTTATAATGTAGCCACAGACATATATGTATGTACGATTTGTACGTGTAAAACTTGAGAGCAAAATCTGCTTAATCTAGAAAACTGACGGAAGATGCTAGTTATATCTTTTTAGTTTAAGTGAGCTTTTCTGATCAGCTGTTGTACGTCGTTTATCTGTCTGTCTGTCTGTAAACGTTAACATTTTTGACGTCTTCTTCAGAACCATTGGTCCAAACTTAACCAATCTTGGCAAAACGCATCCTTGGGTAAAAGGCTTTCAGGTTTGTCGAAAGGAAGGGACATGTCCCCTTCAAAAATAATCACACAAATGCAAAAATATGGTGGGGTCATTTACAACTCTTCTTCACAAGAACCACGGGTTCAGAAGATCTGGAACTTACATGAAAGCTTCCTGACAAGTTTGTAAAAACCGTGACTACCGAGGGTAGGTTGGGCCACACAATAGGGATCAAAGTTTTAATGCGAATATACAAGGAAAATCTTTAAACATGGGCTAAGGTGAGTCAGGTGGGCGATGTGGTCCATGGACCTCTTGTTTAATAGTGTTGCAGCTTTTCCACGGTATATCAAATTACTTAGTTTGACGTTTTACTTTTATGACAGGAAAACTATTGCCGTAATCCGGACGGAGAACCGCGACCTTGGTGCTACACACTAGAGGTCGACCTCAGATATGAAATTTGTGATATATCTGTATGTTAGACATCATCAAACGATCTTAGTAAACGATTTCGGATATGTATTTCGTGAATGATACAACGTATGTCCGTCTGATCACAATACAATGTTCTGTTTACACGGAAGACTATCAAGGCGAATTCCAAACACATTGAATGTGCTTAGAACAATGCATCACATTCGCACACTAAAGAACAATGTGAATTACAATACCTATTTGGAGACTTATGAATACCTTTTCTGATACGCGTTGGAATTTACATGTACGTGCATTGTATATAGGTACATGAACTCTAGTAATTAAACTGTTCGTATACTGCCCTGTTGATTTTGTGTTGTCATTAAAATACGATGTGAAGAAATAGGTGTGTTGTGTTGTTAATGAACTACAAGTAGCAATGAGTACAGATGACTCTCGATAACTTGAAGTTCAGGGACATTGATTAAACTTCAAGATCTGTCGAGTCAAATCCAAAAATTTAAGTTCCTATCCCTATGTTTCATTTATTGTATTTTCCCGCTGTTCGCTAGTACAGGTGAGGAAAGGATGTATTTTTAATGTACTTTGTCATATGGTCAATTATTGACCAATAGGAGGGTAGTATATTGGCACGAGGATTAATGGAGTTTGTTAGGCTGGCCACTTTCTAGCCAGCGTCCATGGAGATAGGACAAAATTTTATATATTCAGTTTTTATCTACAATTTACATATTTGTAAAGTATGAAATCCGTCACATTATCCCTGCATCATGGAACAATGACATCGGATACAGGTTCCTAGAGTGTTTCACGATTATCATCGTCTAATTTCAAGGTTTTTTCTGGCCGGCTCTGATGTTCAAAAAGGGTGTTAATGTACTATTATATAGAATTGTACTAGTATATTTCTATGGAACAGTGTTGTGTATTTTCATTCACATTTGTGTACAAGTCTGAATAAATTTGCACGGGGGTCTCCAGCGTGCACGGCTCGCTGTATGCTATGTACATACTTAGGTGTTGAGTAATGTTACATAGGTAGTAAAGTTAATACATCAATTAATTAACTATCCACCTCGGCAGGAAACGCAGGGAATATGTCACCTATATAAACACCTAATTAACAAGATCGTGTTAGCTCCAGGCATTTCAAACGGTAATTATAATACTCTTGAGTGATGATGGGTATAAGCTACCACCACTTCCAGAGATCGAGAGTGAAAAGCAATGAGATATGTTTTGCGGGGATCAAACACTCGAGAGTAAATTTCATTAGTTACATGTATATAAAAAATTTCGAAAGTTCGAGCCACCGTTACTGACAGTCTATGTGACATTTGTATAGAAATAATGACCGCGTATAAAGAATTTCTTGGAAAATACTTGTGATTTCTATCGATATTTCTAACCGAGTCCCAGATCTTTTGTTGAAGAACAAAAATGAAGACTGAATGGATTTTATTTGCCAACAATATCTCGAGACCGAAGAGGTTATTCTTTATAAATTCTTATTGTGAGGTATTTATTTCTGTTCCGTACACTAGTAATGCTGTGATGTTTGTATAACGCATTTAATTCTGCAAAAGACGCACAACCATTGTACATACATGTAACATCAAGGTATGAAATCACCAATAAATTCATTGAGTGACACATTATTGGAAATGCAACATCGGGTAACCGTAATATATTTCATTGGGATGTAAAATGCGGTATGGTCACGTGATTAAAATATAATGCATGTAATTCAGAAACCGTCGTTGAATCCCGTAATTCGATTATGCCTTCACAGTTAAATCGCATTTCTGTATTATGCCTTCACAGTTAAATCGCATTTCTGCATTATGCCTTCACAGTTAAATCGCATTTCTGTATTATGCTACCAAAATGTAAGATGGTAAATTGAAACATCATTGCTTGAGTCATTAAAGAGAACATTAATTTGAAAATGCTTATATTGAAATTGGTATTGCTCATTTGCTTATTTGTTTCTTGTAAATTATACATCCTATTCGATTAATTAACTCATATGGAAAGGCGAAGATAACGAACAGTGATCAATCTCATAACTCCTATAAGCAATAACAAAATAGATAGTTGGGCACAAACGGACCCCTGGACACACCAGGGGTGGGATCAGGTGCCTAGGAGGAGTAAGCATCCCCTATCGACCGATCACACCTGCCGTGAGCCCTATATCCTGATCAGGTAAACGGAGTTATCCGTAGTCAAAATCAGTGTGCCAAGAACGGCTTAACAATCGGTATGAAACACGTCAGACAGCATTTGACCCAATGATAGGTTGTATTGACGAACTAGATCGTTATAACGACCATAGAATTTGCGAAATGCTGACTTCAATCAAGACTGTTGAAATCCCTGTACCATCCACTTGTTTGTCAGTAGAAACATCAGCAACTGTACGCAAGTACCACAAATTATTACCCATGCCTGGTGCTGAGCTCAAGGGACTCGCCATCGTGACAAAGCTTATACGTCAGTATGAGTAGTTTCACACTTTAAGGTGAAAAATAGCAAATGAATTAGACGAATACAGTGAATTGAAACCACAGAACTCGATCAAGGTATGTGACAACGGAGAAAAATATGCCAAGTTCTATGAGAACTGGTCACCAATTCTACAAAGCGGCGAGGGCAGCGACGCGATTTCTACTGCGGGAAACAATTCAGAAGAGGCACAACATAAATTGACGATGGAAGACATTGAGGTGAAGGGGAGTGTGTGGTCTATTTATAAATATAGCTATTGATATGTGACATAGTATTAGTTACGTGATTTAATCTGGTACCATCTGGCATCAAAAGAAAATTTAATGCTTTACCTTTTTATGTTATTTGAAATAAATATAAAATTTAATACCATCTGCTAGTGCACTATATATTTGCAAGTGAAATGACATGAAATGTATCGGAACTGAATATTTATTTACACAGGCTCCTCCAGAGCGAGGAGATAGTTTTGATAATCTTAAAAACTATCTGCTGGATGGTTTGTCTGGCCATGAGGAGGAGAAGTTGAATGTCCGAGCCATCATAGTGTGGCTCGGGGAACAAGATCTTAAAGACTGGATTGATGTGCCTCCATCTAGAGACTCACCGAAGGGATTCTTGGCTCTACTCTCGCAGAAACATTCTATTTTCGTAACATTCTTTACAGTTCTCTGCTGCAGGTATCGTAAAATATGTTGACAGTTACTGTTAGGGGCAAACTCAGCTACATGTGCATATACAGTACATGCGCGGATCCAGAATTTTCCCCCAGGGAAGTAAGTTCCACCCCATTAATTTCCCCCCCCCCCCCCCCCGAGCTCTAGTCTATAATGGGGAATAACGTTTGGTATATTACAACTGGAAGTGTATAAAACTATATTTTCTAACAACAGCGTAGTTCCGGAAGGGGGGAGGGGGGCTTCGTGGTGTAATAATGATCGACAAAGAAGCAAAAAAATTTCTTTAATAGCAAGGTGGAGATATTAAGGTAGCAGGAAGACTGTAAAACTGTACCTGTGTCATATTTCTTTTTGAAGAAGCTACTACGATTGATAGGAAGAGGTAGCAAGATGCGTTATCGTAATTGGTGTTGGGCGAAATTTCTGGATCAGCTTCGATGTAGTTTAGCAAGCCGTAGAAAAATGTATAAAGGAGAGAATAAATGAAAATGATGACGACATTGTATCAGCTAAGACTAAAGTAGATCTTCTAAAACTGAAAAATGGTAAATATATGATAACAGAAATAAATATATACATGTACTCAGTTTAAATCACCATCCACATGGATTTAAGATTGTACATGCACTTTCTAAAGAAAGTTCGGGTATATTTGTTGTTACCCGGGTCCGTCCGTCCCTCTGTCAGTCTTTCTTCCTTAAACTCATCTTCTATTTTAAGTAGTAACCAACCAATCTTTTGGAACATGATACGCGGTGTTCTGTACATGTGTAATAAGGGTTTGAAATTTTCAATTTTGCCCTGGAGACAAATGTGGAGCTAAAAAACGATGTTTATTTTTTTTTTTTGAAAAACCCTGGTTCCCAGAACTCCTCATACGTATTGTGCAGTAGCCAAAATAAAGAAATTAAAAACTCTATGTCCCAGAACTCTTTTTACAATTGGCGCAAGAGCCGAATCATCTTTTGGTGTCCTGTAATTATGCAATAAGTTGGGTTTTTTTCTTTATAGAATTTTCGTTTTCACCCTAGGGTCCAAAGGGGGAAGGGTCCAAAAACAATGTTTCTTACATGTATGACAAAATAGCCCTGGTTTCCAAAACTCCTCCATTTTACGCAGTAACAAAATCATCTGGGGGGGGGGGGGGGGGGGCAGGGGCAAATAAGGATTGAAAACGACACCTTTCCTTAAACAGGTACCCAAATTCCTATTACAATTTATGTAGTAGCCAATTCATCTTTTGGGAGATGATTGGTGGTGTCTTTAAGATGTGCAACAAGTTCTCGGAATTTTATTTTTCATCTTTAGGGGCAAATGGTGTGGAAAAACAACGAACAAAAACCCGGTTCCTAGTGTATTGTGTCATGTGCAACAAGAACTTATTTACAGTGGTAGTAGAAACTTTCAAAAATATTTCTTCCACAAGTCAGTTTCAAACGTAATTTATAAAGTTATCAATTATCATTTATTAAATTGTGAATTACTTATATAAAATATTAACATAAGAGGGAAGGTTCAATTAAATTATCTATTTTCAAAATATTTTTGATTTCCTCCTTCAAAGAGTTATTGCTCTTTGATCTACACACAGAGAGAGAGAGAGTGTGTGTGTGTGTGTGTGAGAGAGAGAGAGAGAGAGAGAGAGAGAGAGAGAGAGAGAGAGAGAGAGAGAGTGTGTGTGTGTGTGTGTGTGTGTGTGTGTGTGTGTGTGTGTGTGTGTGTGTGTGTGTGTGTGAGAAAGAGAGAGAGAGAGAGAGAGAGAGAGAGAGAGAGAGAGAGACCGAAAGTCTCGCGAGATTTTCGGGACAAAACGCGACATTGCATTGTTGTAAGTTATATTGCCGATAGTAGAACGCCAAGTGGTGATGTCAATTTTTATCAGATACCCAAGGTGGAAAGTGAGTTGAGGAAGTGACTGTGCTTGGTGAGGAGGGAGGGAATAAAGCCGATAATCGTCATTATGTCGTTTGCTCCACGCATTTTTTGATGGCAAACCAACTCCAAATAACCCCTATCCGAATATGTTTGCCTTATATACTAATTACAAAATGACTACACCACGGAAAGCCACCAAAAAATAAAATAAAATAAAAACACTCCCACTTTGGCAGAAAAAGCAACTCAAGAACATCCAGAAATCATCAAAAGAATTAAAACTGTTAAATGTGATTCATCTACAAACAACATTCAGATGTGCTACCCGTATATTGTAGAGGATGTATGCATTCCGCTTACAATTGATAGCAACAATGAGATTCAAACAGGTTTGTTAAACACTTAAACAAGTATTACGTCCATGCTAAAGGTATTGAATAGGGCTGAGGTATTTGAAAAACGCCATTTAATTAAGTGTGTAATTAATTCATAATTACAAATAGTCATGTAATTAGAAGTAATTTATTTTCTATTAATTCAGTTTAAAAGTAAATCGTGATTATGGTGACGTTACAATGCCTCCAAGTCATTTCCGGTATATTGTAAGAGGCAGAAGGAAGTTTTATACACGAGTTTCATCACCAACCGTGTAAGTAATCAGCATTCAGGGAGACGAGAAACAGAATTAAAGGTTATCGTCTTACTTTATTCCGTTGCTTGTACATTTTAATACATTGAGGGTGTGGTCTCAGCTACATACCATTGGGTCAAATGCTGTCTCTCGTGTTACATACCGATTGTTAGGCCGTTCTTGGCAGACTGATTTTGACTACGGGCAACTCCGTTTACCTGATCAGGATATAGGGCTCACGGCGGGTGTGACCGGTCCACAGGGGATGCTTACTCCTCCTAAGTACCTGCTCCCACCTCTGGTGTATCAAGGGGTCCGTGTTTGCCCAACTATCTATATTGTATTGCTTATTGGAGTTATGAGATTGATCACTATTCGTTATCTCCACCTTTCATGCTTTTCGGATTCTGATTAATTAGGGTGGGGTGGGAAAACATATTAAAATAAATGATCTAGCTGACTTTATCTATATATCTTTTAATTACAATTACAATCTTTGGACATAGGTCGACGTCGAACTTTTTTCTATAAATAATTTCTTTTTGTAATATCCCCATGTGTTCAAACCACCGGGAAATATTGTCTGACGTCTGCTCTGGTCTTCTCAAGTTGTAAAACCACTTTTAAAACAAATTTTCTTATTATCTTTAGAATTTACTATATTTGAACATGAATTAACAGTCCTTTAGTTTTTTATTTAAAAAACATCGCATTTGTTAAAATATCTAGAGTTCACTTTTTACGACTGCATGAAAGTGAAACGATGTGCAACAACTGCGCAGAACGCGAAAATTCGAATTGTACTCGGCCTCGTTAAGGCTATGTCACACAGCCACGATGTACAATTTGCGAATATTCCACGTATGAAATTTTGGTCATTCGTGATACATGCGCGATATACGTAATTCATAAGTGTTTCAAGCGTTTTTCATTCGTCGATGTGCGCAGATGTCCGTCGAGGGTTTCGGCAGACGGGTCTTTACGTGATTTCGGTTTTCAACTGCTCAAAAATTTTGGTCGGTTGGGATTTGCGCAGTTTATGCGTATTTTACGTTGTTTATACACAATTCCTACGTACATTTTACGTTGATCTTACGCAGTAAGGGGCCTCACACGGCCTCTCACCTCTGTCGGCGCGGGTTCGAATCCTGCTCGCGCCGGTAAGTGAGAAAGTTCCCCAGTTTACTTTCGGAAGGTCGGTGGTTTCTTCCCAGGTACATTGAATCTGGGTTCTCTCTTCCACCAACAAAAAGTGTGCGCCACCATATATCTGAAAAATTGTTGAGTGTGGCGGAAAACAACAATCAATCAATTTTATGAAGTTGTGAGTGATTTTTGCGAAATGTTTAGGCAAATTTTTGGCTTTCCATGCCTGTTCCACGTATGTTTAACGGACTTTTCACATATGTACCACATGTGTATCACTTTTTTATCGCGTATACGGCGCACATATCGCGTTAAAACTACGTAATTGACGCACGAATCACTAATAAATTGCAAATAAACAGCGCAATAATCGCGCGCGCGGTTGGGGCCAGATTTGGCTTTTACGTAGATTAACGTGTTTTTTGCGTGGTTTATTCGTACTTCTTCCATGGTTTTAACGTGGTTCATTCGTGATACATCTGTCAAAATTTCACATAAAGACCCCAACTTTTCTCAATTTTTTCCACGTATATCCACGTATGACCAAAGAGGTATAGCGCATTTGCTGACGAAAAGGCCGACTCAGAAATCTAAGTGGAAAACACCGGTTTCCAATAATAGACTGGCGTATTATATATATATATAAGGCCAACGTTTTTGATGTTTCGTTAACCAAGATAAATAACTGCCGCAGTTTATCATTACTGACATTTATATGAGTCATTCTTTAATCAATAAACCATTTTCCTATTTGGAATGATGAACAGTACAATATTTTCATAGGTGCAATCATATTACACAACAACCATTTTACATATGGCATTACTTAACTGACTGTCTTTTTCTGACATGACTGCAGCACCTTTAATAGATTTCATCAGTTTATTTGCCGTTGGTTGATAATTCCAGTGTTTAACTTTGCCTAACTATCATATAACAGTTGTTGCATGAGTTTTTATATTTACTCTTGAGAAGTCAAACTGTATAACAGTTCTTTTCCTCCCTTGACCTATTTTTACTTATTACATGCTGTGCATTTGTGCCCTTTTTCTTGTAGTATTTGTTTAGCTTTTCGTCAGCCACATTACGTTTGAAAATCCTGTGCACACAGGAACATGTTAGTGTAAACAAACGGAACTACAATGATCCCGAAATTAATTCCTTTACTTTAAGTCGTAACTTGCAAATATGGAAGTTATGATGAAAATTATTAATATTTGTTATAATATATATATCATATTTATAACACCCCCCCCTCAAGAAAACGACCCAAAAAATGAAAAGCAAAAAAAAAAAAAAAAAAAAAAAAAAAAAAAAAAATAGATTGGGAAACATTGGACTTGAACTCGGAATGTATGGTTTAAGTGTTAGATTACCGAACACCTAAACCACTATACTAGGCCACCCAGGCATGTAAGTTTAAAGGTTTAACGTTTGACAGGCTGCTATATCTCAAGGTAAATTTTGAGAACGTGATTTTTCATATTTTATCCATTTTCAACAAGCCACCTTAAACCAAATTTACTCAAATGGACTTGTGTACAGTCATACTCAAGTAAAACAATTTCAGTGTTTTATTTCTGGTTTAGGATGGCCTTTTGCAACAGTTTGCAATTTTTTAGGCCCATTACGTTATATCTACTATATACTCTATATGATCACAGTGATGTTTATGCTCATCAAATACAAGATACTATCAACATATTGAACATATAGATATCTTTATTAAGTAATTTGGGTAAACAAAAGTATAAACCGACATTGTATAGCAGAATATTTGCAAAAAATGATATTCAAGAAAAAAGTATTTATGTAGGCGAAATTGCATACCAAGTGCGCTATACTACTTTCATCCGTGGAATATGCGTAAATTGTACGTAGTGGCTTTTGAACCCAGAAATCAATAAGTCACATTTTAACACAAGTTACATTTTTCAGAATTAGGTTGCAATTTTGTTGTTTTTTTTGTTGTTTTTTTTTTGTTTTTTGTTTTTTGTTTTTTGCTAATAGCCTTCATTAAGTTACAAAAAGTGTTAAGTAAGTTACATTTTACAGGGAGAATCTATATAGCCTTAACCGTAATCAGCGCTCGCTTTGCAACCGGTAGGCCCGAGTTTGATGCTCGATCAATTGTGGTACATATGTACACATTAAATGACAACTGAATAAATGAGACTTGCCAAAACAATGTCTTGTAACACCATTGCTTCCACTGAAAATATACATGTACATGTAGTCTCCTTTAATTCCCGTTCTGCAGACCCAGTTCAGTGTTCTCACGACCTATAAGGCATGCATATAATGCATATCTTCTTACGGCTGTAGTCTCCTTTAATTCCCGTTCTGCAGACCCAGCTCAGTCTTATCACGACCTATAAGGCATGCATATAATGCATATCTTCTTACGGCAACGAAATTGCAGAAAGATCTCGACGTTAGTGTTTACCTTTTCCATGATTTCTTAACTTCACTGGCGATTGACCCTTGACCTAAGGGATTTGGAGGAATTGGTATATACTGTAGACTACTTTAGAGTATATTTTTGTCGCGTTTTACACATATGAAATTCGCAGTGTACAGTCTGGCAAAATTAATTCAAGCACTGTCAGTTGTGTGGGTATTTTGAATGTCGATCCCACTTGGCTATATATGATGAACATACGTCTAAATAACGAAAAAGATGGTGTATTTAGAAAAACACCACGAAACGAGTACACGCGAAAGACATTTGTGTTTATTTCAGGAAGTCGACATCATTTTATACATAAAGCAAATTCTAATTTGTCAACATTCTGGCGAAATATTGCAATGACATGAATAAAAAAGTTCATGTATATTAATTAGTTAAAGACGTCTTTGGGCGAGTCCCCCCATACGATGAGTAGAGGGGAAAATTAACTGTGATATCCGGCAATCTACTATACTAGAGCAAATAGAGAAAATTTATTACAGACAAATTAATCTATAGATAATAGGTTTTTCAAATACGACAATTGGTGTGTTTGGATAGGCACATTTAAAAAGATTGATAATATATAAGAGGAGTTGAGAAATGCGTCAAAGTACGACTCAATAATTCAGCATGGATAAAAACATACATCCACAGCCTTTGTTATGGTTGAAAATAGTAGAAAGTTTATTTTGACTGTTTGTAGTTACCATTATATTTTAACGCACTCATAGATAGCGTAGAATGAAAAGGCATGTTACAGTCGTAATTAGAAAAATAAAGTTTGAAAAAGCATTCATTTCAAACACAATACTATTGAACGAAAACCAATACATTTGAGTTGATTTATTTAATAAAATTTTGAACATGGGTTCTTGTAATATTGTAACAATAAGGTATAATTTGAAGAAGAATGGATGACGATTTACGCTGACGTAATCACACACCAAGGGCCATTTCTTTATGGGTGATTGCATTTTCGTCTTAAATTGAGAAATGTTTTTCTATTAGTTACATGTTTACTGCATGCTAACGAATGGATAATCTACTAGAGGGGTTGCAAGTTTAAATTTCTTACTCATTATTATGATTATGATATTTCAATAGCTATAACGCTGGGATGAATAAACTGAATGTTTCTGCATCCTTTCGACCTTCAGGATCCAGTATGAAACTCTACCGGCCAAATGCTGCAACGCTTTTCCCATGTATTTTACAGCACATTGATGTAACAGTTTAAATGGGTTTAAAGTCCCTTTGAACTCAATATGGATTATTGAATGATAAGTCTATAGCTATTATCAAATTTATTAAAAGTTCACCGTGACCTGATAGTATCGGGAACATACTCTTAGAGTCTGAAATGCTCACCAGAGTGGAATAAATCTGAAATATAGAAAAGAAAGGAAACCCTTCGTCATTTGACCTGTAGGGTAGTAATGTTTTATGGTGCCATGTGTCATAAAACCGTTCTATTGGAGACAATTCAGAGGTTATGACATCCTTATTGAAATTCAGATCATTGGAAAAGACTTAAGTATATACTACCGTGTGAAGACAATTTTATAGCGGAATATAGGGACTTGATAAGCTATGATTCTAAAGCTGTGCAGGGTCAGCGATGACCACCATTGATAAGCTATGATTCTAAAGCTGTGCAGGGACAGCGATGACCACCATTTGACGCCTAGTGATTACAGCGCACTGTCCACCGGCCAAGTGAGATAAAACTGTATAAAATCCCTGTCTTCAACACTATCTTTATAAGTTAGAAAAACACATACTCGACTCAAGATTTGTGATTTGCAGCGTCACAGATCGACAGGAGATGCTTACTTCTTCTAGGCACCTGACCCCACCTCTGGTATATCCAGGGGTTTGTGTTTGCCAATAAAACTACCGGTGAGGGTAGGTGGGATGCAAAACAGGAATATGTTTCAAGCCTTACCTGGTCTGGTCACATAGCACTGCGCTCCAAACTGTCTAAAGTTACTATCACGTTGTTAATACAATAATATCACGCGTACATGTAGATATATAATTGATTAAGTGAAAGTGTAATACGATCAGCTTTGTTCAATATGGATATCGTGATAACCTACGGGCACTTTTTAATACTTCAGTACCCTATCAATGGGATATTTTTCATATCAATGATGATCTACTTAAGGTTTAGTTTATATCGTAGTGCAATCACAGCATTCGTGACCTATATGCTACCTTATTGTGCCCCATTTCCCATTTTAAAGTGAAACAAATCCATTTATAAGGTATTAAGGATTTTAAAGAATGTTTATCAAAAGTTAGATACTACACTTACTGTAGATAATTATATCATTAAGGAAAGGGTTGGGGGTCAAACCAACTTATCCTTGGTAAATTCTCCAGCGCGGGTATAATTTGCATGTTTAGGTGGTTCATATACATTCCCATACATTACTAGTAATATTAAACCGAGACTCTTCAGTTCGATTCCACCCATATTCACAAAGAGTAGAAAACGCCAGAGTTTTGTTGAGAGATAACAATCGATTTTTTTTTTACATTGCCGTACACGTTAAAAGGCCGAGAGGGTAATTATTGTAGAGCTATTTAGAGCTCCCTTCGAATATTTCCAGATTGTATTGGACAGTTTGCATTCAACCCATTGATCTTTAGGCATTTAAGTATCTAGGACAATTTGTACAGCATAAGTGCCATATATGAATCAGCTTTTGATATCTTTTTTAAACTATGCATGCAATATATTGAACGCAATAATTTACAGCAAAGTCTTTTCAAAATATTTGTAAAGTTAACAATTATTCTGAAGGAATGACATGATACATGTATGCAGACCCTACGTGTGGACAATTATTCTGAAGGAATGACATGATACATGTATGCAGACCCTACGTGTGGACAATTATTCTGAAGGAATGACATGATACATGTATGCAGACCCTACGTGTGGACAATTATTCTGAAGGAATGACATGATACATGTATGCAGACCCTACGTGTGGGTGGATATTACCAGGAAATACTCTCATTTCAATCTTTTGTAAATATATGCAGTGAATCAAGTGAACTATATTACAAGTTGGCATGCCTTAAATGATATAGATGGCACACAATAAGAATACAGATGCTTAGACATGTACAAGAATGAATTCAGTCTCCCATGAGATTAAGTTTACAATTCGTATTAGAATAATTCAATTATAGTGAAAGTTAATGTTTCAATGGAGAAATATATATCTTTTTTTTCAAATCAACAACACAAATTATAAATTTGCAACACTTTGCACGACTATTCCCCCACAATAAATTAGAGACTAGACTTTTTGACCTAATAGAAAATCGCTTCTTCAATGAAAATGAAAACAGTAAATATTCATATCTTGTTATCAGGCATTCACAAAATTACTATGTTAAACACCACTCCGAATCCACGCACAAGTACTCTGAAGTTTATATTAAAAAGATGTTCAAGTTCCTCATTGACAATATGTTTGTAGTCTTTGGTGATCAGGTCTTCAAACAGTCTGTTGGAATTCCCATGGACACGAGTTGTGCTCTTTTATTAGCTGATTTACTTTCATATTCTTACGAGACAAAATGTATTCATAACTTTCTACATGAAAATAGCTCTTGTTGTGACCTTCGATGCGACATTTAGATATGTTGACGACGTTTTATCTATTAATAAGAATTTTCATTCACAAGGGCTGTTCGATATGTAATGTGTATTGTACGATATCTCATAAGCATTCAACTCAAAGAGTGAAATGAAAATCACATCCCTTTAAAGTATTCTCCGCAGTTTGAAATACATAATTTCAATCTCTGAATCCATTTCTGAAATGCGTCACGGTACGCTGATTTAGGTAGACTTCTGAGGCACTGACTGATGGCTGAAACAAGGACTTGTCGGGAGTTGTAACGGCGACCAGATAAGAGCTTTTTAAGTTTTGGAAAAAGTGACATGGGGCTAGATCTGGAGAGTATGGTGGGTGTAGCAAGACGGTAACCTTCTCCGACTTCAAAAATTGCTTCACAAGCTCAGATGCATGTGATGGAGCATTGGTGTCGTTTATATTTCTTGAGCTTTTTAGTATAACATCTCGGTAATACCGACCTGTAACACTTTTGCCCTTCGGCACCGGAATGTGTACGGCTATACCATCACATGAGAAGAATATGCAATAAAGAACCATCTTTGTGCTTATGGATCTTTTGTCAACTGCAGGCCTTCTATCGTATTTAGTTAGCCATATTTTGTTTCCAATTTTTCTTACTGGTTCGAAATAGTGAACTCATGTTTTGTCACCAGTAACAATGTTTGCAAATTGCCTTTGATTGAATTTGGGAAACATTTTGAGCAATTGCTTAGCGGTTTGTACACGTACCTGTTTTTTGTCATCTTTCAATATATGTGGTATCCATCTGGTAGAAATCTTTCGTACTTTCAATGTACGCAATAGCGATATGCCAACAGCTTTGGCAATATCACGAATCGTGTATCTGCCATCACTTTTAATTATTTCCCAGACTTTTGAGACATTTGTCTTGCCTGTTACAGTCACAGGTCCGCCAGATTTTGCTGCATCTTTGACGGACTCTGTACCAGTCAGACATTTCTTTCTCCACCTACGAACTGTCTCATTAGATACCTTATCAGAGCCATAAACTTCTCCCAATTCAGTAAAAATCTGCATTTATTTACCGAATGACCGAATTTTGTGCGAGCTTTTATATCAGCTCTAATTTCTTCAATATTTTCAACCTGTTTCCTAACCATTTTTACAACAGTGGTCAACCACTGACTCTATTATAATGAATATAAGTTTAAAACTATGTGGAGCTGAGGGCTCGTGTTTATCCATTGGAAATGTATTGAATAGAGCTATTTAAGAGTGTCATCATCCACAACATCGTGCAAAGCGTTATCGCATACAATACACATTACGTATCGAACAGCCCTCGTGTATGTGGATTCGATATATCTCAGTAAACTCGAAAAAAGAAACCACAGTCTTCCACATCTGCTTCATATTTAGATATTTCATTGCACATAGATGTTAACAGCAGATAGCAATCTTCGTCATACATTTTCAGACAAATATAGCTCCTTTTTCCTGTTTGTCAACACCAATGTTCATCAGAAAATGCTGTGACACATCTTCAAAATCAGATCATGTTTGTCTTTTTCCGTAACCAGAAAGAAGACTCGGATTTGGATTGGCGCAAATATTGCATCAAATCGATGTATTTATTTACCGGGAACGCGCATATGGGTGAGGTTGAAAGGCTAGAACCAAATACCAGTATATTGTTTAATTTAGAAGCAAGATTGATTTTCACCACAGATTCAGTTTTGGCATCATAAACGATTTACTCACTCTAATACATGTGGATCAACATATAAGTATGAGCTGGAAATCAAGGACACCACAGAGTCGCCCACTTCTGCTTCATACTTAGATATTTTATTGAAAGTAGACATTAACGGCAAACTGACAACTCAACTGTATGCCAAACAGGATGATTTCAGCTTCTCCATCGTCAACTTCACATATGTATGTAGCAATATTCCATTATCACCTGCATATGGTGTTTATATCTCTCAGCTGATTCGATATACAAGAGCTTGTTCTGCGTATAGTCAGTTTTTAAATCGAGGTAGGTTACTGACAAACAAGTTGATGGTACAGGGGTTTCAACAGTCTCGATTGAAGTCAGGATTTCGCAAATTCTATGGTCGTTATAACGATCTAGTTCGTCAATACAACCTATCATTGGGTCAAGTGCTGTCTGACGTGATTCATACCGATTGTTAAGCCGTTCTTGGCACACTAATTTTGATATGGGGCTCACGGCGGGTGTGACCGGTCGACAGGGGATGCTTACTCCTCCTAGGCACCTGATCCCACCTCTGGTGTGTCCAGGGGTCCGTATTTGCCCAACTCTCTATTTTGTATTGCTTGTAGGAGTTATGAGATTAATCACTGTTCGTTATCTTTACCTTTCATAAGAATACCGTAAGATATGTATGCTATCTTAGATTAAATTGTTTTAACCTCAAAATTCGTGTTTCATAAATTAACGGATATCCGTGATGTCAAAGTTATTTTTGTTTTATACTAAGCAACCGCCTTTAATGGCGTCGATCTTCAAAAGTACATACAAGGTTTATTTGCAGTTACGGAAATAGCCAACTAGTTACGATTGACAGTTTCGTGGAATTATTACTCTGTTTTGGTATGAAAACAAAATATATCTATTTTATAAGCTAACGTGATTCTTTTTGTTTTATACAATATAATCTTCTGGCTCTCCCGCTTTTGTGCATGAGTGCAATTGGCTGTCTTTTTCACTGATTGTGTCCAATCAATTATTCTCAAATAATTAGAAAACATGTCGCATGACAGTAACCAGTCTATATATTTTTGTAATTTCAAATGTTGCTCAAATACACTATCCTTTGAAACAACTAAACAGAAGATCGAATTGTCACAATGAATTAATGAATAATTTACGAGTAATTGTACTTGTTTCAAACTTCTCATACATCCCATTAAACGAACCTAATATTCGTCAATGCATTACTCCTTTTTCATCTATATTCGATCTGTTACTTTTTTTTTTCTCAGCAGTGGAATTGCACTTTAGATCTAATATTATTCCGAGATTCTCGAAAAGGACGTTAAATAATATATACAATCAACCAACCGCTTATCTGTTGTTTTTCAAAATAAAAATCGCTTTTAACAATTTAATTCAAATTTCATTGAGAAGACATACAACTAGAATACAACTGTTACAGCTTTGATAACTGCCGTTTATATCAATGATAAGTCAGAATAATTAATCACATTTGGCTTATAAATTAATTTATAACTACTGTACACTTCGCTAAACAGAAATGCTCTATTTATGGTTCACTGATTGATACATATTCGTAATCTTTTGAGGACGGTATGACACCAGTTTTGTCGATATTTAATTGATGGTAAAGTGAAATAGATCACGGGAAAAGCGTATTTTGGTTCTAGCGACTGATGACGGAAAAGAAAGTTGATCTACATTTTCAACACTTGAACTCTGGAAACACGTCTGATAATTGCTTTTTAAGGCAGATATTTATGTACATTGTATGTTGTTTTTTTTTTTTTAGAAGTATATCAATTTACTTAAGATATGAAGATTTCAATTGCAAATGAAATTAATTTTCCCCTTCAAAATGTTTTATTTCTCCATTATAAACAACTTGAGAAGTTTGACGACGGAATTGGGGTCCTGTAATCATCAAAGTAATTGAACATTCATGATCTATCTAATAGTTTTTATGGAACATATTTTTTTTACTTTTTGTAGATTTCATTCAAACCGTATACGCACGTGATAATAGACTATTTCATATGGCATTAAAATCTTACTGTACCATTTTTTCTAAAATCATATTCATATAGAAAATGTGATGTTATTTGCACATCTACCAAAAATTACATAAATCTATGAAACATCAACATTAATATATAAAGTAATGTTAATCCAATTCATAATACTACACCACAGTTGATCCACATAAATGCACTCCCAAAACTGATGGGTCAGTGATTCGGGGTTGAATGTTACAAAAAGTTGATACAAAATGCTAATGTCAAAAATGACTTTCTGTATCGATTTAAGTAAGATACATGATCACTGTTAGTTATCTTCACCTTTCATGTAACACAAACATGAATGAAAAATAAGACTATTATTGAGCAATGATTAGCTTGATTTCACAGTCCGGCACATATCTGGAAATGTTACACACATGTCCAAATATGCGTAATAGGTAGACCCTATACTCATAGGAGAACACGAACCCATTTACCTTAACGATCACTATGTAAGTCATTCAAAAGGATGGTATTAAAAATGAATTTAGATTTGTTAGCTGACCTGTTTGTATATTCCTATCAAGCAGAATTTATTCAAAGCCTTCTACATGAGAAGAACAAATATCTTGCTGTGGCCTTCAATTTGACATTTAGATATATCGACGACGTTTTGTCTATTAACAGGAATAAATTTCATTCATATGTCGATTCGATATATACCCGTGAGTTCGAAATAAAAGACACCACAGTGTTATCCATATCTGTTTCATACTTAGACATTTTATTGAAAGTAGACATTAACAGCAAACTAACAACTCAACTTTATAACAAACTCGATGATTTTAGCTTCTCCATCGTCAACTTCCCATATTTATGTAGCAATATTCCATTATCATCTGCATATGGTGTTTATACATCTCAACTGATTCGATACGCAAGATCTTGTTCTGCTTATGGTCAGTTTTTCAATGGAAGCAGGCTACTGACAAACAAGTTGATGGTACAGGGGTTCCAACAGTCTCGTTTAAAGTTAGCATTTCGCAAATTTCATGTTCCTTATAAGGATCTAACTCGGCAATACAACATATCATTGGGTCAAATACTGTCTGGTGTGTTTCATACCGATTGTTAGGTCGTTCTTGGTACACTAATTTTAAGTAAGATAACTCCGTTTTCCTGATCAAGATATAGGGCTCACGGCGGGTGTGACGGGTCTACAGGAGATGTTTACTCCTCCTAGGCACTTTCTCCCACTTCTGGTATATCCAGGGGTCCGTGTTTGCCCAGTTCTTTATTTTGTATTGCTTATAGGAGTCCGTTATCTTCGCCTTTCATTAAAGTGGTTGACTTCTATACTCAAGTCATACCCAAACTTCATTGAACTTGCATTAATCATAAGGATGGGTGGTGGTATTTACGTATTATCAGTAGTCAAAATCAATGTGCCAAGAACGGCCTAACAATCGGTATGAAACATGCCAGACAGCTTTTGATCCAATGATAGGTTGTACTGACGAAGTAGATCGTTATAACGACCATAGAATTTGCGAAATGCTGACTTCAACCATCAACTTGTTTGTCAGTAGCTTGCCTCGATTTAAAAAGTATCAAAGAGCATCCATAAAATTTGACTTTACAACATTATCCCTAACATTTACTGTATGAAGTATAAACTGATTTCAGTTTTACCCCACGGATTGAATTTGGATAATACAGTCTTTCAAAAAAACTTCAGTCGAAACTTGGACTTAAATGAGATTTTACTAAAATTTTGACGTCTGCTTAAGTTTCAGATTTTTAAAAAAAATCTTGGCACACTGATTTTGACTACGGATAACTCCGTTTACCTGATCAGGATATAGAGTTCACGGCGGGTGTGACCGGTCGACAGAGGATACTTACTCCTCCTAAGCACCTGATCCCACCTCTGGAGTGTCCAGGGGTCTGTGTTTACCCAACTATATATTTTGTATTGCTTATAGGAGTTATGAGATTGATCACTGTTCGTTATCTTCACCTTTCATCCAATCCAGTATATCATAAAACGCTCGCCAAATTTTTTGGAATTTCATTGATTATTTGCAGTCAATCAAAATAAACTATATTTTAACTAGCTAATGTATATATATTTCAAAGGGATTTATATCCAATGACTGTAAGAAATTTTCATGATTTTTATATCTAATGCATTATAGAATTCTTATTACACATTACCAGTTTTCTGAAAGAAAAGGAGACAGTTTCCATGGAGTTCAGATAGAGCACATTATGCATAATAAATGGGATCCATGTCTATGTCGAATCTCCTTGTGTGTATCTGGAATCTTCCTGTGTCTATTTGGAATCTTTCTGCATGTGTCTATCTGGAATCCTTCTGTGTCTATCTTGAATATTTCTATGTCTATCTGGAATATTTTTATGTGTATCTGGAATCTCCCTGTGTCTATCTGGAATCTTCCTGTGTCTATCTGGAATCTTCCTGTGTCTATCTGGAATCTTTCTGTGTGTATATGGAATCTTCTTGTGTCTATCTGGAATCCTTCTGTGTCTATCTTGAATATTTCTATGTCTATCTGGAATATTTCTATGTGTATCTGGAATCTCCCTGTGTCTATCTGGAATCTTCCTGTGTCTATCTGGAATCTTCCTGTGTCTATCTGGAATCTTTCTGTGTGTATCTGGAATCTCCCTGTGTCTATCTGGAATCTTCCTGTGTCTATCTGGAATCTTCCTGTGTCTATCTGGAATCTCCCTGTGTCTATCTGGAATATTTCTATGTCTATCTGGAATATTTCTATGTGTATCTGGAATCTCCCTGTGTCTATCTGGAATCTTCCTGTGTCTATCTGGAATCTCCCTGTGTCTATCTGGAATCTTCCTGTGTCTATCTGGAATCTCCCTGTGTCTATCTGGAATCTTTCTGTGTCTATCTGGAATCTTTCTGTGTGTATCTAGAATCTTTCTGTGTCTATCTGGAATCTTCCTGTGTCTATCTGGAATCTCCCTGTGTCTATCTGGAATCTCCCTGTGTCTATCTGGAATCCTTCTGTGTCTATCTGGAATTTCCCTGTGTGTATCTGGGATCTTTCTGCATGTGTCTATCTGGAATCCTTCTGTGTCTATCTGGAATCTTTCTGTGTCTATCTGGAATATTTCTATGTGTATCTGGAATCTCCCTGTGTTTATATTGAATTTTTCTGTATCTATCTGGAATATTTCAGTGTCTATCTAGAATATTTCTATGTCTATTTGGAATCTTCCTGTGTCTATCTGGAATATTTCTATACATATCTAGAATCTTCATGTGTTTATCTGGAATCTTCCAGTGTCTATCTGGAATCTTTCTATGTCTATTTGGAATCTTCCTGTGTCTATCTGGAATATTTCTATACATATCTAGAATCTTCATGTGTTTATCTGGAATCTTCCAGTGTCTATCTGGAATCTTTCTATGTCTATTTGGAATCTTCCTGTGTCTATCTGGAATCTTCCTATATCTATCTGGAATATTACTCTCTCTCTCTCTCTCTCTCTCTCTCTCTCTCTATATATATATATATATATATATATATATATATATATATATATGGAATCTTCCTGTGTTGATCTGGGATATTTCTATGTCTATATCTGGAATCTGCCCAAGTGCCTAAATTAGAACTAATGATAAACAATACAGTGAAGAACTGTCTCATCTATGTTTGTCTCTACACATGGGCCTGTCTCTGAAAAATTTCCTTTTGAAAGCACTGGCACAATTTGGAAGGACGTGAGATCTAGACTAATCAATATTTATGTTGTTTGCATATAATTGAATAGTTTATCTGATGTTCGATGCTCATGTTAAGTTTATTAGCAATTTGGTCAAGACAAAATGTCGTGAATACAAAAACTCTGTTCCACGCCCTTTCCTCCACAGATAAATTTTAGATGATGGAAAACGCTGCATTAAGAATTGTTTTCATACATGTAATGTACATGTGACACTAATAGGTTATATTATTACATCAATAGGTATATTTAGGAAAATAACTTTTTGTTATATACCGTTTTGTTATAGGACCGTTTTTAGACGGAATGTATTATGGTACAGAGATGTTTGTTCCCTATTTTCATTTCACTTGTCACATCTTTAGATTAAACTTGCTATGTAGCTTCGTTGTGGAATACTCTATATAATGTTACATTGTTTATTCAATTCGATAGCTCTTGTTGGAGTTTTGTCCTTTTGTTATATGAATGGTTTAGATGGAGGTAGCTTTGAAACTACATTGACCATTGTTGTCTCTATCATTTGAAAATTTCATCAAGGCGAAAATAACGAACAGTGATCAATCTCATAACTCCTATAAGCAATACAAAATAGATAGTTGGGCAAACACAGACCCCTGGACACACCAAAGGTGGGATCAGGTGCCTAGGAGGAGTAAGCATCCCCTGTTGACCGGACACACCCGCCGTGAGCTCTATATCCTGATCAGGTAAACGGAGTTATCCGCAGTCAAAATCAGTGTGCCAAGAACGGCTTAACAATCGGTATGAATCACATCAGACAGCATTTGACCCAATGATAGGTTGTATTGACGAACTAGATCGTTATAACGACAATAGAATTTGCGAAATGCTGACTTCAATCGAGACTGTTGAAACCCCTGTGCCATCAACTTGTTTGTCAGTAGTTTACCTCGATTTAAAAACTGACTATACGCAGAACAAGCTCTTGCGTATCGAATCAGTTGAGATACGAAAACACCATATGCAGGTGATAATGGAATATTGCTACATAAATATGGGAAGTTAACTCATTTTGGAATGGCATGACAGAGAACGATTTGAAGATTAAAAATCTATATGAGAATATTTTAACATATGATGTATGGCAAATTTGATATATCGTCTGAAAAAGAGTCTATACATGTGATAGTATTTTGTCCATTCCATATATACTGTTACACAAATGAAATCAATCATCTCCTCTCTCTCTCTCTCTCTCTCTCTCTCTCTCTCTCTCTCTCTCTCTCTCTCTCTCTGAATTTGATTTTTAATTTTTTGAATGACACAGCATGCTGGAATCATATGAATATTTGAGAGTGGATGGGCCACAGACTCTAATACCATTCTCCGTTCTGCAAGGTGACCATTCCCTATGTTCTGAGACATTCCCTATAATATCAAGAGGAAAACAGTGCATGGGTATGAGTTTCACGATCCTTTTATTCTCTCATGAGAAACAAATTGCTCATTTACATGTACGAGGCATGCTTTTAATTCAGTGTTGAAACTGCATTTTAAAACTATATACTAGACACTAACCCGTGGATGCATGGATGGACATTAGATTATTAGAGTGAGGTGGACATACGATAATTAGAGTGAGGTGGACATAAGATAATTATAATGAGGTGCACATAAGATAATTATAGTGAGGTGGACATAAGATAATTATAGTGAGGTGCACAAAAGATAATTATAGTGAGATGCACATAAGATAATTATAATGAGGTGGACATAAGATAGTTATAGTGAATTTGGAAGTAAAAATCAGACATTCGAGTTAAGAAGCTGAACAAAAATAAATGTATTTTTATGAATTACATGTGGTTTTTGTTTGAAAGTGTATACTAAATAGATTAATTAATAAATGCGATGCAGCCATATAAGTGAAACAGTATTGGACTTTTATTAAGCTATCCTTTGATATTGAGATCTATTTGAAATTATTGAACAAATCCCTACACGAATTGAAGGTAGGTAAATTCAATAGATAAGTATACATTGATACAATTGAATTAGAAATAGGACAAATAATTTAGATAGACCCATCTTTAATGAAAGTTGGCCCTTTCTTTACTTGATTTAGTGATAGGTTAATGATCAAAGATACTGTCAAATATTTGAGAAGTTTTAGTTTATAGATATTTTATATTTTATAATATTTGAATTTATTTTTGACTAATGAGACCCATCTTCAAATAATTTGGCATAACTACAAGCAACCAAAAGAAAAAATTTTGTTCGATAAAAGAGAGCTTCAGTTACATAAATTCGAATAAAATTATATTTATATACGGTACATAAATTAAAAAAAAAAAGACCTACCTCACCCATGTGAAATTCCAATGTAAATTGAAAATAGACACCTTCGTCCATGTGAAATAAAATTAGACCTGATCATATTGCGCGCCAAATTGTGTTGAAGGGTTATCACGTTTTATTTATTACAAGTAGTTCTCGATCTTCAGAAATCAAAATCTTATGTCAATTTGCAAGGCTTGCAATAATGGGCCTCATAAAATGAGATTAATTTTTATTACAAGAGTTATGAGATTGATTACTGTTCGTTATCTTCACCTTTCATACTCTGAAGTTATTGTGAACAAATGTTTGGTTTGTATAATTCCTACCGTTCGAGATCCGCTCCTCTCATTTTCCCATGCGCGCGTCGATTATAAAATTCAAGTTCAAAATTCCGTATTGTTTTGGCATTTTTCTATTTATCAATTAATAAAAGGAAATTAATACCAAATACGTTCAAATATGAAAATACAGTAACGTACAATGTTTATCATAGACAAAAGGCAACTCCCTCCCGCTTAGCCGACATTAAAGGACAAACAAATTGAGTTCATAATTATCACAATAGTGCTATATATGTACATGTAAGGTGAAGATAACGAACAGTGATTAATCTCATAACTCCTACAAGCAATGCAAAATAGATAGTTGGGCAAACACGGACCCCTGGACACACCAGAGGTGGGATCAGGTGCCTAGGAGGAGTAAGCATCCCCTGTTGACCGGTCACACCCGCCGTGAGCCCCATATCCTGATAAGGTAATACCTGTGTCACATTACACTGCGATTAGGTATCCGACTAGGTAGCGGGTTCTGAGCGGCCTGAGAATGCCAAAATCTGAAAAGTGTCCGGCCGGGGACCATGCGGTGAGAACACGCCATTCAGGGCCCGTATACCCCACCGGCAGCTTTTAGCGCGGAGTTAAATCCTGGCGATGTCAACCCCATCGTAAGATAACGCTCACGTGCTTCAGCGAGTTGTAGACGTAGGAACGGCAGTCTCAGATGCCTCGGAGGATTGGCCATGTCGATGTTGATGGCAACAGCATCGATGATGATGTTGGAGATGATGACGATGACGATAGGTATTTATACACCAGTTTGCAATTGCCTTAATTGCACTTAACACGCATGAAAAGGCAAAGGTCACCGAACGATACCCGGATGTTCTCAGAACGGACATCGTCCGGGCTTCATCCGATACCCCTCAGGTGTCCGAGCGGTGACCGCACGGGGGTACCTAGTCCGTACGATGTCCGTATGGGTACCGGACGTACCCCTCCTGGTTACCTACCGATAACCTTACGGATATCGGGCGGCCACCAACACCATCATTCCATACGCTCCCAGCCCGGTAAACATACGGCTGCCTTCCTTGTCCCGCCCGAGGTGCGGGCGGTATATGAGAAGAGCTAATCACCCGGCAGACTTGGAAATGTGTCCCTACGGTGTTAGATCTTGATAGGTCCCCCACCGATACCTATACCTCGCCCGGTACCCGCTAGTAATGTGACACAGGCATAACGGAGTTATCCGCAGTCAAAATCAGTGTGTCATGGTTTCTTTTGGATTGAATAAGCTATATTCAAACTTTTACCATGTTTTACCAATATTGAACCATGTATTACAAAATTAATTACCAGTAATGATTGCTCATTCAGGCAGTTACAATTTCAGTACTGTTTTAAGCTAATCTTAGCTAAGCACGACATCGTCCGTAATTTGATTATATTACATTGATCGTTCTTTACTAGTATATAGGCCTATCAAACATGTACATTATTCTTTATACCTTAGTCTTACACGTCAACGGTGACGTCTCCATATGAGTGAAAGATTCTCAAGCGAGATGTTCAACAATATACGACCAACCAATCTGTCATGTTCTACAAGTTTCGGCATTTTTGCAATGTCACAAAACAAACAATTTATAATGAAACACCCTATATAACCATATCACGGGCGCATTATGTACCATTTTATTTACCTTGCATTTCTGTGTAAATTGAAACTACATTAAACAGGAAGAGGCATGCATTATGCTTCCAGAATGCAGACTATAGAAAGACTTGTTCATATGAATAATGGTACACTCTAAATGAAAGACAAAGATAACGAACAGTAATCAACCTCATAACTATTATATGAAATACAAAATAAAGAGTTGGGCAAGCACGGACCCCTGTACCCACCAGAGGTGGTATCAGGTGCCTAGGAGGTGTAACATCCCTTATCGACAGGTCACACCCGCCATGAGCCCTATGTTTTGAATGGTAAACGGAATAATTTGTAATAAAACTCGATGTGCGAAGAATGGTTTTGTTACGGCGCGTTCGGTCGCCCAGCGACAATACGTGTGGCACGAATGGTCGTCGGCGACTAAACGTCCCGTAACATGACCTCACTTTTGCTATGAAACACATCAAACAGCATTGGACCCAATGGTATGCTACATTTGCAAACTAGATCGTTATAACGACCTTAGAATTTGTGAAATGCTGAATTTAATCAAGACTGTTGAAACCCCTGCAACATCAATCCCTGTTTGTCAGTAGCCTACCTCGTCTATTTTATTCGTACATTTGAAACTATCAGCAGAACAATCCATAACTACAAATTAAGGCTATATTATTTGCTGTTTTCTGGAAATTTTATTCTGATATTGCTGTAAACATTTATCAGTAATTAAAACAGCATGTCCTCAAAAACATTACAAACAACAATTCCCACTAATTCCAAAACTGATTTTCCTACATTTAGTGAACGTTATTTGTCATTTAAAAATGATAATGAATGTTAAATGTTTATCGACATTATGATTATATGCCATGTAATATTTATATACCGTTGCAGTCAAATTAATTTTAAACTTGAACACAGCTTTTTTCACATCTAAAATTATGTAATGCTCCTGACAGTTAAGTGCGGACTAATTACTGTTTGCATATATCTCGATAATTCCCATCAAAATTTAATTCAAATGTGGTAGTTCGGTTATAGAACAGATATTGGAAAATGTGACATTTCAATTTGAAACAGGCTAGCCAAATGAAGAAGTTAAAGGTGAATATAAATGTAGTTGTATTTGACTTTGCTGCTGTGAATTAATCAATGTTGCCCATTTACTTCTGTGAAAACATAATAAAATATTATAGCACTGCAAGAATTCGATAAGAGAACTACCGTATGTGGTTGCGATGCATGGGACATCTATATTAAATCCGACTTCATGATTATTTGTTTTTAGAAATGGGTTATGAAAAGATTCTTATTTCTATAATGTGGCTTGTTTCTGTGAAAGCAGGAAGTCGGCTACTCGGATTCAATTTCAAAAGTGTGAGTCCAATGGGACAGAAAGAATGCCTTAAAGTTTGTCATCGCTATACGGATTGCCTCTCCATAAACTTTAGCAGAAATCGTCTTTTATGTGAGTTAAATTCTCGGCAAAAGTCTGGCACTGCCACTGTGACAGAGAACAGCCCTGAAGCGGAGGATTTTATCTACATCCCCCGACAGTCAATACCACAAGTATGTTTTAATATATAAATATAGTTTAATATTTATAATTTAAGTTACATGCGCGTATTTAATTCTGGCGTAATTCTGCTGAAATGAAGTGTATTTACAGTAACTAAAGACATAAAGGCAGGACTATAAAATGTTTTAGGATATTCTAACTTGATCCATATTTCCAATATTACAGGACGTGATATCTCAAACAGGTGCCTGCAGCAGTGTAACATGTCCCGCTGGACACACGTGTTTCGCCTTGCAATCCAATAAAGCAACCTGCATAGTTACAAGTACGTATCTTCATTAATCTCAACAATCAGACGGCATTTGAAATATCAAGCAACTAAAAAAAAATCTTGCTCTGTAGTTTGTACCCAAATAAATAAGATACTCATATATTTTGCTCTATATACAGTATCAATATGTACATTGGAATTTGACACTGGACAGCTAGACCTTTTGTTTCAGGGGTTAAATATTTCATGGACCCCAGTTCTACGCGACGAAATCTTCGAATTTGAAACGGCAATATTTTGACATGGTAAAAATTATCCTTTAGATAGATCGAAATAAATCCTGTATTTCACGTCAAGCATAATATATAACATTAAATCAGGAGGCAGGTTTTGTGTTAATAATGTTTCACAACAACGAAATACGAAATATTCATTGGATGTTACTATATGTGTTTCGTCATGACCTTCCTTTGGCACCACCCTTTTCTTCTTAGCGATTCTGCTTTCCTTTTTAAAAAAAACCCAGACAATGCAGATAATGTGTTTGTCAAATCTGTAACTTTCCCGTACAAATTCTACTAGGCAATGTTTGAGGAGAAGGTTGACATTTCAGTATACATACAAATATCATATTAGGTGATTAGAGAGCAAGTTATATATTGTAGAAGAGCAGAGACACATTTTTGGAGCGAAACATACATTTGAAAAGCCTACATCAAATGTGAGTTTATTTAATGTAAGTGATGTTTTAACGTAAGAAATATGGAATCTCATCAATTTAGAATGCAGTATATTTCCTTTTTTTCCTTTACAACAACATACAGTGGCGGATCTAGGAAATCACAAAATAAGAACACAGATTTAAAGAAAATACCTAAAGTTACAAAATCAACAGGTTGGAAGGGGGCGTCAGCTAACTTCTGTTGGTCGAATGTTGTCTGACGTGTTTCATACCACTATTGTTAGGTCGTTCTTTGTACACTGACTTCGAATTACTACGTTTATCTGATCAATCAATATAAAGCTATTTTGACCGGTAAGCAGGGGATGTTTACTTCTCCTAGGTAATTATATCATGATTTCAGAGGTCCTTACTCTCAATTCGTATTCTTAACGAGATTAACGACCTTGATTACTTTTCGAAATATTTTTTATCTTTTTTCATATAAGCACAAGTTCACGTCTACACCTCGAATTATGTGTTTAAGCTTTGATATTTAGAAAATACGCTTCGCACAATCATGAAAAATGACCTAATATCGAATATCAGCACTATTAATTCGTCCCCCCCCTCCCCGATTCCATCGCGGTTTAAATATCAAGTTTTCTGCGTTAAATTCAGAGAGAACCAGCATGCGCGAAAATTAACTTTAACCTTATTTTGACCGTTAGTTGTCATGGCAACCGTTGTCCCCTTCCTGGATGTTAACATTGTTCTAATGAAAAAAGAATAATTTCATAAGCATTTTCAAATCTTTTATGATGTTCACACAAATGACAAGTGGATTATTAAAATGCAGCATATATCGGAGTTATAGATATACACATGTACTTGTACCATACGGATTAACTCAAGAATTTATCATTTGTGTATTACACGAATCTGTAATAGGAATGTTTCAACTTTTGGGATGTTGAAAAGTCAGGAAGCATGTGATGTTTTGGCATATAGTAATCAATATTACACAAAATGAAAAACGAAAACCAACATAACAAAACAAAGCAAAATAAAAATAAAACAGATCGATATTTTGTAAAACCAATTATTTCCCTCATTAGTGATTCCATACCATGTTCTACAAAATTAAAACTGCATGTGTATTGAGTGGTGTTTGGTTTATTTTCAAAAGGAAAATAAGTTTAAAAATGAAAAGTTGTCATTTCAACTTTTTACCAGTTCAAAAACATTTCTTGAAAATCAATTTCTAAAAGTATTTATTAGATATTGTACTTGATCCTGTTGGATTACTTCCTTACCCCAGTAAGCGTGTAGAATTCAAATAAGAAGAAAGGGGTAATATGATGGGGAGATATGTTTGAGAGGGAGATATGAAGTTTTATCATCCCTTTCACGTGACTGTCTAGACCAATCAGATTACGCGTCGCATAGAATTCTCATACTGAGGTTTAATAAATACTTGATACCAAATACATGACTTGTGTACGTGTTCCATCCAAATATATCATCCAAACTTTCAAAATGATTAATTTGTTGGATGGTTAATTGTATACTGTTTAACTCGATAATTTTTCACTAGTATGGAGACGTCACCATTGCCGGTGAAGGGCTGTAAAATTTAGGCCTATGTTCATCACGAATGAGCATGGAGGGATCTTTATCGCCCCATACCTGCTGTAAAACGGGGTCTCGGCTTTTGCGGCCTTATCCTAAGGTCCGCCCCATTTAATTGCTTCTTACGACAAACAAGGGGCACTGAGGACCTACCTAACCCGGATCCCCACGGGATTGAAAGTAATGGGATAATATATTTAATAACAATTTCGATATAAACATTATATGATATAATATAAAATATTATACCTCAGTATGAGAATTCTATGCAACACGTAATCTGATTGGTCAAGACAGTCACGTGCCAGGGATGACAAAACTTCATATCTCCCTTTCAAACATCATATCTCCCTATCATATTTACCCTCAATCGTAACTACTCGGCTATTTCCGTAACCGCAAATGAACCTCGTATGTGGATTGACGCCATCAGAGTTGGTTGTTACGTATACATAAACGTAACTTTGACGTCACGGTCGTACGTTACACTATGAAACGTGAACTTTCAAATGCATCTAAGATATTATACACATCTAAGGTATTGTACCACTATTAATTTCCACTTACATTTTATGTATTGGAGTGAATAAGACGTTAATGATACCAAAACTGAATCTGTGGTGAAAATATAAATAACATATTATTCAGGGATTCGGTTCTGGCCTTTTAACTCTCATCCACGGGCGCGCTTCCGGCGAAGAAATGTATCGATTTGATGCAATTCTTGCGCCGATCCACGTCCGAGTCTTCTTACCGGTTACGGAAAAGGACGAGCGCGTGATCCGATTGATTTACCCCTTGGGCAGCCTCGTGCATTTTCCATTAATTTAACGTCAAGGTAGACGAAGTGTATTATGACGTTACAATAAGTCCGAGTCATTCTACTTTCATAGTTCGTCTCGGTTTTGGTTAATACAAAAACAAGCTAGTAAATTAGCTTTCAAGGAGAATGAAAATACAAAAACTGGTTATCCTATCACTGTATTTCGTTGTTTGTACCTTCTACCGTAATACGTTGACGGTAAGGTGTTACCGTTAGGGTGATCTCAGCTACATACAATGTATAGATAAGCGGACTCCAATTTTAAATGCACTTTTGTAGTCTTGCTTTGTTTCGGTATAATAAACGATTTATTGCATGAATGTTCGGGAGATATGCAAGTTGCCCTCGGGGAATATGATTTTCTTGCGTGAATAAATCTTCATATCTCCCTCACTATCATGCAATAAATGTATAATATCTTCGTAGTCTTCTGTGATCAGGTTTTCCAACAGTCTGTTGGAAAATCCCAATGGCACAAATTCTGCTCCTTTGTTAGATGACCTGTTTTTATTTTCTTTTGAAACGGAGTTTATTCAAAAGCTTCTACATTCAAAGAAAGAATATATTGACATGTCTTTCAACTCGACATTTATATATTATACCGACGACGTTTTATCTATTATCAATAATCATTTTCATTCATATGTCGATTCGATATATCCCTGTGAACTCGAGATAAAAGACATCACATAGTCGTCCACTTCTGCTTTATACTTAGGTACAACTCAATTCTATGACCAATGGGATGATTTCAGCTTCTCCATCGTCAATTTCTCGTATTTTTGTAGCACTATTCCATTATCACCTGCATGTAGTGTTGAATATCTCTCAACTGATTTGATACGCAAGAACCTTTTCTGCGTATGATCAGTTTTTAAACTGAGGCAGACTATTGACAAAGAAGTTGATGTTACATGGGTTTCAACATTTTTGTTTAAAGTCAGCATTTTGTATACTCTATAGTCGTTATAATGTTCTAGTTTGCCAATACATCATATTATTGGGTTAAATGCTGTTTGACGTGATTCATACCAATTGTTAGACCGTTCCTGGCAGACTGATTTTGACTACTCCGTTCACATGATCAGGATATAGGGCTCACGGCGGGTGCGACCGGTCAACAGAGGATGTTTACTCCTCCTAGGGACCTGATCCCACTTCTGGTATGTCTAGGGGTCCGTGTTGCCCTACTCTTTATTTTGTATCCCTTTAATGAGGTGTACACCTGAGGTATGGAGCACTGCCAATTTTTTGGGACGTGTATTTTTTAATTTCTACATTGAAAGATGATTAGGAAATTAAAAAGAAAAACTTGGATCGCATTGCCTGTTAGAGCTCCACTGCTCTAAACATGACCTTTTTGCACTTAAAATCGACTTAACTTCAGATTGATTCAATTAAACTTGACTTATCTGTTGGTGTCAACGCAATACAAATGAATCATTACATAAAATAGATACATAATCATGCAAGGTGAAGATAACGAACAGTGATCAATCTCATAACTCCTACAAGCAATACAAAATAGATAGTTGGGCAAACACGGACCCCTGGACACACCAGAGGTGGGATCAGGTGCCTAGGAGGAGTAAGCATCCCCTGTTGACCGGTCACACCCGCCGTGAGCCCCGATAACAAAGTTTAGTACAAGTAATGGAAATAAATAATGAACTTTTTGCATTTGATATACACAAAAATTTATGATATTAAGTTTGAGAGTTTTAAAGGACATATTAGGGATAATGTCAATTTTTAAAATTTCGCATACTTTTCAAGGTTTTGTCTTAAAATTCAAAATAGAATTTAAAAAGTGGGAGTTAGAAATCAAATTTTTAAATCATTGGCGGAAATACTAAATTTTTATACAGAATTTCGAATAAATTCATTAAAACTTTTTAAAGAATCGGTGTTCTACTATGTATCCGTAATGAAACAAGATTTTTCTACTAAGTGATACTAAGACCTTGAGAAACAATAGGCATTCCCCACTTGGTATAGGGTGTATGTTGAGTAAGTTTGACGGTCCTAGCCCCAACGGTTCGGTCTGTATCCTGCCTACAAAATTTTCCTACTTATACTACGACCTTTTACCTTGAAGAACAAAAGGCGCCCTCCACTTGGTATGTGAACTACAAGGTTTTCTTATTAATTGATAATACGACCTTGACCTTTAGCCTCTGACTTTGGAAAACAATAGGCATTCTCCTCTGATGATAGTGATCAAATGAATCAAGTTGTAAAATCCTGAAGCTTACGATTTGGCATGTATCATGGCCACAAAGTTTTCCTACTAAGTAGTGATACTACGACCTTGACATTTGACCTTGAAGAACAAAGGACGCCCTCCACTTGGCATGAGTAGTATGTATACCAAGTTTGATGGTCCTAGCCCCAATTATTCGGTCTATATTCTGCCCACAAGGTATTCATATTAACTGATACTACTACTTTTAACATCTGACCTTGAAAAACAATAGGCATATTCCTCTCATCATGGTAATCAAATGCACCAAGTTGTATGATCCTGGAACTTACGGTTCGGTTTTTGTCCTGCCTACAAGGTCCGGACAGATATACAGACGGACGACACCATATCATAAATACAACTTTTTTTGACGGGCGTATAAAATTCACCAGGTATTCCAAGTTTTTCAAGCTTGTATAATATCCACTTATGTCATACTTTGTCAAAGCTCTACGAATGTCGAAAATGTTACTCTAACTTCTTTTCCCTGATCAAGAATTGTATGAATCTTTTCCATGCATTTACCGAAAATGCTTAATAGTCATATTGGCCTATAATTACTGCCGATGTTGCTGTTGTCTGTTTTAAATACAGAGAAAACATTTGCTATTTTCCATTGGTACTTTTAATGATCAAAACCTGTCTAAAGCGTTTAAAAGGTTTTACAAAAAACGTTAAGGTTATACAATATCACAGAAGGTCATTGAAGAGAGCTTATTATTTGTTTTCTAAACAAAGATTGAGGTATGTTATTGTTTACGAAGTTTTCAAAAGAATTGGACGAAAGCTGAAGATAACGAATATAACTCCTACAAGCAATACAAAATAGATAGTTGGGCAAACACGGACCCCTGGACACACCAGAGGTGGGATCAGGTGCTTAGGAGGAGTAAGCATCCCCTGTCGACCGGTCAGTTTATTATATATGTATATATCACAATTCATGTATTCTTTAGGTAAAATGTGTCATTTAAAGTTAACATTTGTGACTGTGCAAGATTAAGATTCTTTAAATTACAAAATTAACATTTCACATGTTTGTTTGCAAACATAGAAAGAATCGAGTCTTTGTTTACATAACACAGAGTTTATGTTAAAATGTTACTCTTATCCTCGCATTCAGAATGTCCAAATTGTGGTTGTCACATTAAATGAGTTGTAGTTGTAATATTTAACATAAAAAATGAAACATATTTCGTTCAAAAAACGTGAACCAATCCCTTTAAGTATAGTAGGATTGATATGCAATCCGGCCCAGTGGCCTTGCTAGTATTTGGTGTTTCCAAGACGTCTTTAAATAATGTCTTCTATAAAAATTACAGGTATGCTTGAAAGAATGCTTATGTCACTAAGATTCTCATCGTTTGGTTATTCAATATTTTCATCGTTAATTGCTGATTGGGAACAGATATAAATATTGAATAAATTTGATTTTTTGTCATTTATCGGCAGACTATATTCATCAATTTAAATAGGAGGATAAGTATTTGAGTGTTTAGTACCAATTATACTTTCAATTTTGTCCACTGTTGTTGATAAAAGTTAATTTCATCTTTTTTTTTAATGTATCAGTCTTGTGTAATAGGTTTGTCTTGCGTTTTTGATTTTGTTTATACATAAATGTCATGTTTTTCTATATTGTGCCCAGTCACTAGAAGAATTAGTTCTTTTAGCAGTTGAGTGGTGACGTTTACGCTTTGTGATAAATATCCAAATATCGTTGTGCATCCATGGAGGATCACTAGTGTGTGATGTGATGATTTTAATTGGAATGGATTTTATGACTGAATCAATAATGCAGTTTGTTATGTTATTGCAAGTTTGATCAATATATATCTTTACAAATCAGGACATCCCAATCTTGATTCATGAATAGGATTTGTTAATCTCAGAAATATGTTTTGGAAAAAGACAATATCTTTCTTTTATTTGTTCTTGTTTGGGACTTGAGTAATTTTAATACACAGAAAATTGGACAGTGGTGTTTTACAGTGTTTGAGAGAATGTTATCCCTAACACCTGAAAATTCAAATACATATGCAACGTCTCAAAATAAGCAATGTTATTCCACATGTAAATCCACGGCTAATAAAACTAAGAACTACTTTATAAAATATCGGGGAAATGCATGGCAAGCAACTATTTGTAGTTTCCCCCCATTACTATGCATTCTTGGTGTACCTATGTATAGGCCTGGTGCAATAGAACTACCCAATATCTGTGTTTCAACCCAAATCAATGTTTCTTGTGTCACAAAAAGACTTGCCATCTCCTCAATATTATAGGGTTATTGAACTTATATTGGTGAATATTGGCACGAGTTGGCTGTGAAAATGCACGAGCTTGCGAGTGCATTTTGACAGCCAACGAGTGCCAATATTCACCTATATAAGTTCAATAACCCTTTTATTATATAGCTAAAGTATTTAGTTGTTAAATTATATCCCTTTTCACTCAAACTACTCCAAAATAAACGAGAATTCATCAATATTGGCAGTGTGCAATAACAGCATGCTTTTCTTAACTGTTGAATATTTAACCCGTCATTTATGCATGAAGCAAACTGATTTTGTAAATGGGGACATCATAATTTATGTACAGTAAAACATTTTGCTTAAGTAAATATCAAATACCGGCTCTGTCGGATTCGGAGGACCGTCGTCTGCCATTTTGGCTTGTTTACGTCGTTACGGTAACGTCAATATTGAACGCTCATACTCGGAATGTTTCGGGCGCATACAATTTACGCAATGCAAAGTTAGCGTTCAATAAATTCTCAGGATATTGAACGATAACATTCTCTAGATTTTACGCAGATTTTATATTAGACTATTTATTATCTATATAATAATTATTGATATACGTATATCTTTGTAACTGAAGTCGAAACCATACTTTATTTGAGCAAACATGCCATTTTACAAAAATCTTGTAAAACCCTCGAGACGTTTACAGAGGGGTATGTGAGAGCAAGGAACGACAACTCTGGGTAGAGATTGGTAACGTCGAGGAAAACTTCTCGACTTGACAAAAAAGACCAAAAGATGTTCTAATAGAACCGGATGACGCGAAACATTTATTTAAACAGAGGAGATCGTGCACATGGGAGAACAATCAACTGGTGCATGCACGAGTGCATTGTTATCTGAACCACCAATGTTTCATAAACAAGAAAATTAGAAAAATGGCATATATAGTTTGTGAAAATAGTTTTTAGTCTTCTTTTAAATAGAAAAACGATTAATGTTATAGAGTCTGATTTATTCTTTTATACACTGTTACATTTCAACATACTCATCTCAGCAACGCTCAACAAAGGAAGTAAAGTATTGTTATTCATATCTTAAAATTGACGTCATTTGTGAATTAGTTGCACTGAGCTTTTGGAAAATAAAACGACATTCGTGTTTTACGAGCATGAATATTTTCTTGGCAGATTTATATCATTGGATTAAAGTTATTTGTTGCCAGATTTATATCATTGGGTTAGGTACATGTACGAAACTCAAACATTACTTTATTTATTTCAACTCTAAGGTCTAAATCAAACACAAGGGTGAGTCTTAATCCTGGGTTTAAAGGTCAAAGCTACAAATGAAAGGTGAAGATAACGAACAGTGATCAATCTCATAACAATCGGTATGAAACGTCAGAGAGCATTTGACCCCCAATGATATGTTGTATAGGCAATCTAGATCGTTATAATGACCATAGAATTTGTCAAAATGCTAACTTTAAAGGAGACTGTTGAAACCCCTGCACCATCAACTTGTTTGTCAGTAGCCTACCTCGATTTAAAAACTGAACATACACAGAACAAGTTCTTGTGTATCGAATCATTTGAGAGATATAAACAGCATATCCATTCACCTGATCAAGATATAGGGTTCACTGCGGGTGTGACCTGTCGACGAGGGATGCTTGTTCCTCCTGGGCACCTGACCCCACCTCTGGTGTGTCCAGGGGTCCGTGTTTTCCCAATTATCTATTTTGTATTGCTTATAGGAGTTATGAGATTGATCACTGTTCGTTATCTTCACCTTTCATGCAGATGATAATGGAATATTGCTAGAAAAATATGGGAAGTTGACGATGGAGAAGCTGAAATCATCCGTTTGTCATAAAGTTGGGTTGTTAGTTTGCCGTTAATATCTATTTCCAATAAAAATATCTAAGTATGAAGCAGAAGTGGACGAAATAAATATTTCATTTCCATTCGGCCTATATATCATTACAGCTCAAACAATAAAACTTACAATGAAATGTTTGCATGTTGTAGGATATTAAAATATCTGTTTTAAAACACAGTTTTATTTCATCCAAGAATATTGATTTGTTTTGGTTAGAAACATGTCTATGATCCACGTTTTACAGGCCTTTTGTAACTAGTTTAAACTATTGTTGATATGGGTACAATTATCACCTTAAGGTTGATCGATCCTCATGTGATGGCATAGGTTTTTGCAAAATCCTTAATGATATAAACTTTGCGCATGAAAGATATATATCTTTCCGATGAATTTTATTCACTGGATATAATAAAAATATCTGGTATTAATATTGAAAAAGTTTATATTTTCCATAGATAATCAATTATTTATGATTTTAAAAATGTTGTCAAGGGCAATAACTCCTATGCTGGAATTTCCTCCACTGGATGTTTATTATAAATTGGTTACCGTAATATCCACAATTATTCTATACATATTTATAAAATAGCAGGTTTTTTTTTAAACTGTTGATATTTAAATTTTGTTATTTCAACAAGTTTTTATCTATTTTTATTATTCTGTTTAACGAAAATGTGTAATTTTCTTATGTTGATGTATACTTCTGTTTTTGTATGTATGACATCTTTAAAAAGTTGGCAACATATATATTTTCTTTGGTTATTGATTAAATTAAACTATATTGAGTGGAAATTAATAAAAAGAATTCCACTTTTAACCATTAATATAGATAAGTCACATGAGGATGGAGCTACCTTAAAAAAATTCATATAGAAACAAAGCCTAAATGATTTAATTGTACATACATGTGCACATGTATTTCCAGATCTGTAAAAGTATGGACGGGGCCAAATTCGTATAAAAAGTTCAGCTAATGAGGAAACTCCAAGGTTAAACTCAGAGTTATATACCGTTTGTGGTGACTTTATGCGCGGTGTAACATTTTTAAAAATCATAAAATTACGAATGCTAATGAGTCGAATCATGTGAATCTGAACATGAAACAAGATAATTTATTTTCATAAATATATTGGGGGCCGTTATGGCGCTAGCATATAGTAAATTTCACCTCATCCTGTTAACTAGATTATAAATAATATATCGTTTTTGTTTTAAATTTTTGCATGCTTTGTAGTTTACTAGTATTCTTAGTTTATGAACATGGACCCTAGTTAATGAGTTAGAACATTATTTTTAGCATGAAACATGCAATTTGATCTCATCACTTTAATGTAGGAACCAATTCTAATCACCTAAAACAAACGATTAATAATTCATTCCAACATTATCAACGGGATGATTTCGGTTAAAATGAAATCACTCTAAATTTCTTAGATACAGTTGTACATAATCATCACTGCGTCTATTTTCCATCCCCTTTCCCTTCCTTCTGAAATTGTAAGTTCTATTTATGGATTTTTTCTTTAAGCATAAAACGTACCCTCTCTATTTCAGTGAAGAAAACTTTTGGGGTGTTTTCTCTCATTCTTTTACCCTTCCCTTTATTTTATTTTATTTTTGCTTTGTGTTAATTATATTGTACCGTTAAAATTTTCATTTTTTCGAACAAGTAGCTATGTATTGATTGTATTGATTATTGTGCATCGCTTATGATTACATTCACCCCCTATTCTATCTCTATCCATGCAAAATTCATTAGCTTATTACCCAAAGTGATACAGCAAGTCAGTATTTCAAATGCCAAACCATTCTCCTGATCTGATATCAGACGTCAGAGATTTCAGTCTTATTATCTAACAGGTAGATATGCTGATTGTTCTACTGTGAGAACGAGCGCGGCTACATATGCTTGCGGAGATCTACATTTTTCCACAGAGGAGTGGGTGTCACGCCATGCAATTTTCTCCTATACTAGGGACTAACACTTAGTATTTTACAACTGGAATTGCATAAAAATATGAAAATATATTTTATTTTATTTTCAACTAAGCTCAGGTAAGGGGATGAACCCCCGGTCCCCCTCTCTATGAGCGCATGACATAACAGCTACCTATAGAAACAACAAACAAAACTGATGTTAAAACAATAGAATGAATATCTTCTTGTAATAGCAAGGTCGTGATATTTATAGATATTTTGTGATAATCCCCATGTATTATTGACGTATTTTGAAAGAGGAAATTATAACAATGTATTGTACAGAATCCTAATCTTTAATACAATACTTTGTAAATTTTTAGCATTCGCATATAGTGTACTCTTTCTATAAAACGAATTAAAAACTAAACATTTTAGTCGTTTTAAACCCGACAAACTATAATAGATACCTTAAGCTTGTGTACAAAAATAGAACGATCCTGACACAGCAGACCGGTTACCGGATGTACAAAAATAGAACAATCCTGACACAGCAGACCGATTACCGGATGTACATGTAACTGTCGCAAAGATACAAAAATGCAACAAGCAGTAAGCTGATGAAACAGATGGGTTTCATGATCTCATATATTCTAACTAACGGATATTTTCCACCTCATTTTCATTTTATTCTGTTTTTAGGTCACCTGCCTCACTTAGATAATGTCTTGCTATTTTTGTTCGGCACGACGCTTCGTGTGTTGGTGGTAAAGTTTTGAACATTTTTACTTCTTCTCTGGAACTAATGAACCAATTTCAATCAATTTTGGTATATAGAATACATGTATATGGGTCAAAGGGACCAAAACTGTGAATTTCATGGACTATGCCTCCCTGTGGTCTTAGGGGTGTGGCCAAAGTCAATGTAATGTTATCTTGAAAACTGTTCTGTACTCCTGAACATCAAGCAGTCAAACTCTTAGTACGATTATAATGAACAATGAACCCTTTACCAAACAGTGAAATTGATGACCCCTAGCTTTTCAGGGTTCGTGACACAGAGTTAGGCGAAGTTGGTCACATATTGAAAATGCATAACGTCTTGGAAAATCTCCTTCACTTTTGGACACCAAGGGGGCAAGCGGTATGCATGATTATAATGAACATTGAGCCCATTACCAAAACTTTTAAATTCATTATCCCTGGGTTTATTGTTTATGCCCTAAGGTGGAGCTAAATTGGTGGTGTATTGAAAGTGTAACCTATCTTAGAAAATCTTCTCTACTTTTAGTTACCAGGTAGTCAAACTGTTTGAATGATTATGATAGACAATTAACTTATTACAAAAAACTGTGAAATACATGACACCTGGGTTCAGGGTTTATACAAAAACTGTGAAATTCATGACACCTGGGTTCAGGGTTTATACAAAAACTGTGAAATTCATGATGAATTCAGAGTTAATACCACAAGGCAGAATGAAGTTGAGTTGGTCATGTATTGAAAATATACTATATCTCAGAGAATATTTACTTCATGACATTAAGGAGACAACATGTTTACATGATTATGATATGGTTCTGGTACAATGTACATGTACCGGGGTAGGGCTATTGGAATGCAATAGAAAATTTTCCTTATTGCTGCACATCAAGCAGACAAACTATTAATCTGTAAGATTATAATACACAATTTGAAATTTTTGACCTCTTGGTTCTGGCCTGGGGGTAAGGGTGGAGTTTAATTGATCATATGTTGATAATGCAATATATATGTAAAAGTGTTTTAGAAAATCCTTATTCCTGGATATCAAGCAGGTAAACTGTTTGCATTATCATACTGAGCAATGAGTCCCTCTTTGAAAACTGTAAAATCCATTTGTCCCTTTAAAATTCCAATAGGAAATCGAATTTCGCTGTGGTATCATAAAACGCACTCTCCTACAAAAGAATTCTGAATTGTCAATTCCGTGTAATAGTTATATCAAATTATATTTACATTTCCAATGATGTTGCTTTTGATATTTCTACACATTGAAATGACAACCATTTCCTCTCGAATGTGTTGCAGTTGTAAGCAAAACGCGTATAAATCTTGATAAATATAGTTTATCTATATTAACTGCTGGGAATTTCTACATAAATGAAAATATATTGCAATGCGTTTTACGATGCATGTCGGAGTGAAGCATTGCAGTTCATACCGTAATGTATTTTAAAAAAGAAAGTTATTTCTTAAATATCTACATCTATCATCTAGTACAAAGTATAAAACTGGAGAAGTATATTTTTAAAAAACCCACAGGTAACCCAATGGTTTACAAAGACCAAGTATGTGCATACCCAGGTGACCGTTTATAAGGCGCCGTTTAGGAACATTCATTTTGATACCAAAAAGTTGAATGTATGAGCTGATAAATATTTTGGCTACGTTTGGTTGTATTAAGTGCAAAACTAAGATTCCTAAATGATAAAGGACTTATAAATTTTATGTGATATAACTCGATATGATTTCCCCCCATTGTTTTGAGAAATCTTGGGAGTAAATTATATTCCATATGGAAAATTGTATTCATTATACTTATTAAAAACATACATCCAGTTTTCCTTTTCATCATTTTTGAAAAACAGTTTGTTGTATGTTGTTAATGATGGAGAAAACGTATATAACCGATTTATCATGAATTCGTTCATAATGAATGGCATCTTTCATACTTCATCGTCCGACCTCAAAGCGTATATACGTGTTTTGTACACGCTCTGATTTTTATTCCTATCATCAAATTATAAACAATGAATTTCTTTTTAATAAAGATGTAATTTACAGAATATCGGGAAATATGTCTCCTCGATTTTTGCACGGTAGCCCACCCAGCTTGCGATATTCTTATCTTATAGATAGATAAATAGATAGATAGATAGATACTTATAACATATCTCATATCTCGATTTTTAACTCTTTCATTTTGTTTTAATGGAAATAGTATATAGTCTATGGTATCATTAATTGTGTTGTATCATTAATTATATTGAAATGACGTCATATTCCTCCTCAGAAAATGTGACATAAAACTGCTTACATGTTGCTAATTTGAAATAGCATTTTTAGGAGATGAAAACCAACAACCATTATATTCTCCACGAATTATTATCCCCTCGCAATTCATTTTGAGAGGGGATTTAGTAACGGGACCAATCGTGTAGGGATGCGTAAGTGCATGTGCGCGCACGTGTAACACTGGGCTATAGACACATTTTTGCTCCATTGATTTGATACTGAACATACATGAAAAGATTAAGTATGCTATGGATTTGGGGGTCAAAAGGTCAAGGTAACTTTGGGATTTCATAGAAAAAGCTTGTAGACAATCTACATTTTTACTCCTTTGATATGTTTCACTTTGTAGCTTCGATATCAAGAGGAAAACTGTATTCGTTTAGGGGTTAAGGTCACTACAAAACTATACAGAAAGAACTTTTAGAAACGCATAGCGAGAAAACACTCCGTCTTGCGGAGCTTTTGTTGAATTGAGAATCATTGGTCCCGGTATGATATGTACAACATCAAATCATTGAGTCCCCAAGCAGTAATAGCAGCCCCACAGGTACATCCAGCAACCACAAAGCGGTTACTTACCACAAGCCACTTAGTCAATATCAATGGAACCTTCCAGGTTTCCCGCAAATAGTGTTTAAACACTTGCGAATATATATACTCAGTGCAGTATCTGAAATACCACTGAAATGGGACTGTTCCGCTTTACCGCAAAAAATCAATTAACATTTAAAGTTCTTGTTTATGTATTCAATTTGAACGATGTCTGGATACAGCCAGCAGCGGGCTGCTATTGTAACAATGAGGTACGAATGTTAATGAAAATCTAATTCTGTTCACTAAATAACATCATTGTCTGTCATAGTTACACTAAATCAGCAATTGCATTTCATCAGTAAGGGTATTTTGAAGATGACCTTGAAATCTAGTTACGACCCAGGAATAACAACATTAGTTATTCGTTTCGCAAACAGGTCAAATGAATTAATCTCCATCAAATGAATAAATTCCAATAATCGAACTGGATGATTGTGATGTGAATGGAAACAGTTATACTGTGTCATTTCTGGGGAAATTCTATACCTGTTTGGTTAGTTAGTAGCGGGAGTAGATATTACTTATAGGGAACATTTAACCTGTGTCTGTTTTTCGAGGTATAAATTGTAAAACACCAAATGTAGGTGATAATGGAATATTCTACATGAATACGGGAACTTAATTGACAATGAAGAAAATCGAATTTGTTAGTTTGCCACTAACATCTATGCCCAGTAAAATATCTAAATGGAAGAGTACTTGTGCGTAGAATCAAAGTTAAAAGTAGAGCAATCCTCATGTGATGTCATAAGTATTTTCAAAACTCTTTATTAACTTGAACTGCGCATGATAGAAATATATCTTGTATATGAATTTTATTCACTGGATAAAATAAAAAAAAGTTATTTTACCATTAAAATCAATGTCAAGTAATATATCTTCACCTTGCATCTAAATGAAAGAGTGCTTGTGCGTGGAACCAAAGGGGTGTGTTTCACAAAGTAATGTCTGGGATGGTGTTTCTGAGTTTCAATTTTTACTGAAGAAACACTTTCTATGATGTGAAAAACCCTAGCCTTAAAATGGTAGTGTAAATTGCTGAAAAGTCGAACGTTTTAATTCTACTGATATTGAGAAAGTTTTGTAATGTTAAAGTTCTTCGGAATTTTTGACGATCAACACGTGATTTACACCACTTTTTGATAATATTGTGGCATAAGTCTGAACTTTCTCCTTCACAGTAGTTGATATTTTGTTGAGGAGTAAAGATAAAGGTTTGGTAGAAAATTCACCCAATCCTTCAATATGTCTCCCCTTCTAAATGTTTTTGCAAAGTTTTTAAATCCAGTATAGGTACATAAACTCATCGATTGGGATAAAATGTAACTGAGAAAAATTTCATCTTTTGAAAGATAATTTGGAGTATAAGTTGGATTACCAAACTTAAATGGTAAAGTAAACTTCTTGTACAATGCAGTTGTAATGATTAGCCTTATAAGCAAAGACAATGCTGCTACAAGCTTTGTCACCTGGGACCAGAATGTATTCGTCCTCGAATAAACCATCTAATTCTTCCACGATTCGTTGACGTCAGCACATTTTACAGCGCAGCATACTAAATCCCCGTAATGTATAAATAAAACTGATGATGTTTTATAAAGTAAGAAACCTTAAGGGTGGATTATTCACAAATTCAAATTACTTAAAGTGTTTATAACTTTAATGTTTTAAACCAAATCTTCTACAATCCTAAAAGCCCGAAACGAAGGTCGATTGTTTTCCAGCTGTTAACAGTTTGGACTCAGATGCATATAGTTTGTGAATATTCAATAGGAATTTTGTTTAATTGAATATTTCAAAGATCTTGGATATCAGGGGGAGGGGGTTATTCGAATTGGTTGATTTAAAGTAAGAATAAAAATAAGAAACATGCATATTCTATTCTTAACTCACAGACAATGTGCACCTGGTATAATCATCCGCTTCATCTAACTTTACCCACTTTTATGTGTTGTTTTGATGTTGATTTGAGAAAATGTTTGCAAACTAAAAGTTCTTGAGAAGTTTTTTTAAGACCGCATTTGATTTACACCACTTCTGGCATATGTTGCGGCACAGTACATTTGAAGTTTCTCCTTCACAGTTGTTAATATTTTCGTGAGGAGCAAAGATAGAGGCTTGGTAAACTCCATTCAGCAATGTACATGTATCTTTCTTTGTAAGGGTTTTTGTTATGTTAAGGAATCCAGTATAGGTACGGTACCTCATATTCATCCCTCTCATTGACTGGGCTATTAAATGGATTCAATGTGACCGGTCAACAGGGGATGCTTACTCCTCTTAGGCACCTGATCCCACCTCTGGTGTGTCCAGGGGTCCGTGTTTGTCCAACTATCTATTTTGTATTGCTTGTAGGAGTTATGAGATTGATCACTGTTCGTTATCTTCACCTTGCATTGGAATAGAAAACCATTGGGTTTTTTTAAATAAGATATTTCATCTTAGAGATGCCTCAAATGATTGAAAATGACCGTTTGTGCGCTATTGGGATGGAGGAAGCTGAAATGTCTCAAAGGAATGTGGCAATGTAGTTTGCCGTTCATATTAACACTGTAAATACTTTATGGAGACAATATCAGAACACTAACACCGTTAGGGGCCGCCCATGATCAGGACGCCAAAGAGTGACGGAGCTACGTATATACGGACGTCACATTTGTGCAATCGATTCTGATCGGCTTCTTTGACCACTAGAAGCATCCTTGGGCATCGACAGATAAGTCGTCATACCATAAGGAATAGATTACGAGAAGCCAACATCCGTCCTCGACGTCCTTCTATCCGTCCTGGTCTACTCTGACGTCACTGTGTTGCGAGGTTAGCGTGGTGTAAGAGGCATTGGGTGGAAGTTTCGTTTATGGATTAATTGATATTTCATCTCAACAGCAGTTGACCAAACGACTTTTTCCAATTTTGGAACAATCTAACAATATGAAAAATTAACAGCCGACCTCAGGCACCATGCCTTACAAAATCCTAACTAGAGCCAATTTCTCCTTTAATAAGGTCAAGTACGTCAAAAAATGTGATGACCCACGCTGTGGGACGTGCGAATACATAGAAGAGGTCGATTCCATAACTTTAAAATCCGGGAAAATATTGAAAGTCAATGCCATCAACTGTAAATCTGAGACTCTTCTTTACTGTAAGGTGAAGATAACGAACAGTGATCAATCTCATAACTCCTACAAGCAATACAAAATAGATAATTGGGCAAACACGGACCCCTGGACACACCAGAGGTGGGATCAGGTGCCTAGGAGGAGTAAGCATCCCCTGTTGCCACTTGCCCAACTTTTGGAGAAAACCACATAGGACAAACGAACAAACTTAATGCACAAGTGAGGGTGCATAAACAACAAATTAAAGATCCTAGTGTGCGGAACACCCCATGTAGTGAACATTTTGCGCAATGCCGGGGTGGTAAATGTAAAGTGTTCCCGTTCTTTAAAATGTGGACTGAAAATTAAATAACTCGCAAAGTCAAAGAGGACTATTTTATATATATATATATATATATATATATATATATATATATATATATATATTATATATATGATATAAAGTACCGAAATAGCAATGAACTCTTGAATACACATACATGTAAACATTTCAAATGCATTATGTATCCTGTATGATCCTCTCTTAAATGTACGCTAAACAATTTCCATTCACAATGACTTTGTAGTGTGGGACAGCGTGCTGAGAATTCTATCGTCATCTAAAGCAAGTTTTAGTTAATGACTTGCGTAGATGGTCGAGCGGTCTAGGTCACTGACCACGTGCTGCAAGATTTGGTTCAACAGTCGTGAGTTCAACTCCGAGTAAGGCCCAAAGTGGGTGTCCAAATGACATAAAATATGTTTTATATATAATATACATACGCTGAGTATTACTTGTTTCTTCATTTATTCTGCATTGATAGGATGTGCAGGAGAACCAGGTCCGGTTTATTATGGATACAGCAGTCCCTTACCTGGAAACCTGAGTAGCAATGGTTCCTATACAACAGGACCAAGTGACGTAGGGGAAAATAGATACTACACATGCGCACAAGGAACAGTTCCAGTCGGCGGGAATAGTGTCAAGTGTCTAGCAAGTGGGAAATGGGAAATATCAAACTTTACTTGCCAAGGTTTATACTTGATAGTATTAAGTTTATTTCATATTGAGAAATTTGAAGATAACAAAAGTTCTACCCAAATCAGCGTTCATGATATCACGAGGGCTGTTCGATATGTAATGTGTATTGTACGATATCTCAAAAGCATTCGGCTCAAATAGTGAAATGAACATTACACCCCTTTAAAGTATTATCCGCAAAGTATTCTCTACATAACTTCAATCTCTGAATCAATTTCTGAAATGCGTCACGGTACGCTGATTTAGGTAGACCGCCGAGGCACTGACTGATGACTGAGGTCACGGTACACTGATTTAGGTAGACTGCCGAGGCACTGACTGATGGCTGAGGTCACGGTACGCTGATTTAGGTAGACCTCTGAGGCACTGACTGATGACTGAGGTCACGGTACGCTGATTTAGGTAGACGTGAGACACTGACTGATGGCTGAGCCAAGGGCTTGTCGGGACGTGTAACGACGACCAGATCAGAACTTTTTAAGTTTTGGAAAAAGGAAAAAGACGCACGGGGCTAGATCTGCAGAGTATGGCGGGTGTGGCAAGACGGTAACCTTCTCCGACTTCAAAAATTGCTTCACAAGCTCAGATGTATGTGATGGAGCATTATCATGAAGTAGACGAACATGCCTAAATCCTGAAACAGGATGTCGTTTATGATAATATTTCTTGAGTTATTATAGTATAACATCTCGGTAACACCGACCTGTAACACTTTTGTCCTTCGGCACCGGAATTTGTACTGCTATACCATCACATAAGAAGAATACGCAATAAAGAACCTTCTTTGTGCTTATGGTTTTTTTTTTTACAACTACAGGCCTTCTACCGTGTTTAGTTAGCCATATTTTGATTCCAATTTTTCTTACTGGTTCGTCACCAGTAACAATGTTTGCAAATTGTCTTTGAATGCATTTGGGAAACATTTTGAGCAATTGCTTATCGGTTTGTACTCGTACTCGTTTTTGGTCATCTGTTAATATATGCGGTATCAATCTGGCAGAAATCTTTCGTACTTTCAAAATACGCTTCAAAATGAAATGTACACGCGATATACCAACAGCTTTAGCAATATCACGAATCGTGTATCTGCCATCACTTTCAATTAAATCCCTGACTTTTGAGACATTTGCCTTCCCTGTTACAGTCACAGGTACGCCAGATTTAGCTGTATCTTTGATGGACTTTGTGCCAGTCAGAAATTTCTTTCTCCACCTACGAACTGTCTCATGTAAAACTTATACGGTACCAATTTTGATGCACCAGATGCGCATTGCGACAAATAATGTCTCTTCAGTGATACTCAACCGAAATGTTTGAAATCCGAAATAACAATGACGTTTTAGGGCTATTATAGGCAAAAACAGTGTGCCAAAAAAGTGGAGTCATTCGTCTTAAGATAAGAGCTATGCGTGAGGGAGATAATCCTTAATTTTGAAATGAATTCCTAAATTTTATAACAGCAATTTAATATAAATCTGTATTTTCAAACTAGTAATGAAGTACTTAGCTACTGGGCTGTAGAGACCCTCGGGGACTAACAGCCCACCAACAGAGGCCTCCATACAGGGGTCATAATGTAAAACTTATACGGTACCAATTTTGATGCACCATATGTGCATTTCGACAAATAGTGTCTCTTCAGTAATGCTCAACCGAAATGTTTGAAATCCAAAATAACAATGACCTTTTAGGGCTATTATAGGCAAAACAGTGTGCCAAAAAAGTGGAGTCAAATTCGTCTAAGGATAAGAGTTATGTGTGAGGGAGATAATCCTTAATTTTGAAATGAATTCCTAAATTTTATAACAGCAATTAAATATACATCCGTATTTTCAAGCTAGCAACGAAGTACTTATCTACTGGGCTGTAGAGACCCTCGGGGACTAACAGTCCACCAGCAGAGGCCTCGACCCAGGGGTCATAATGTAAAACTTTTACGGTACCAATTTTGATGCACCAGATGCGCATTTCGACAAATAATGTCTCTTTAGTGATGCTCAACCGAAATGTTTGAAATCCAAAATAACAATGACGTTTAAGGGCAGACCCATAAACGTTCCTCAATTCAGTTAAAATCTGCATTACCGAATGATCATGTTTTCTGCGAACTTTTATATAAGCTCTAATTTCTTCAATATTCTCAACCCGTTTCCCAACCATTTTTACAACAGTGGTCTACGACTGGCTTTATTAAAATGGCTACATTATGTATAAGTTTAAAACTATATGAAGCTGAAGGCTCGTGCTTATACCGTTAGAAAGGTATTGAATAGAGCTATTCAAGAGTATCATTATCCACGAAATCGTGCAAAGTGGTATCGTGCTGTGGTACAATACACATTACATATCGAACAGCCCTCGTATGTTTACGATGCTATATGTACCATTAGAGGGAGCGCAGCTAGGAATATAATTATGTATATTTAGTATCCAACATAATACTGTTGTAATAAGAGAGAATATGGATAACCCTATATCCATAATATTATAATTAGAATTTACATGAAATTTAGTAGAGTGTAGGTTTACACCCATATATTCATTGTTTATTCCTGTCCTTAATTAGACTACCTAGGTCATGTCAGGCCATGAGAAATATATTAAAGGAAAAATATGAAATAACGATCCCATTTCAGAATATTTTCAATGTGTTTATATTGAGAAATTTATACTTTTACTTCTTAAGAAATTAGCGAAAGTAACACTGTATTATAGTATATATTATAGGAAGCTTTCATATTAATTTGATTATCATAGGCTTATTCTTTGAAATTTGAAAAGAGATTTCCAGTTTGTTTTAAAAACAAACATGAAAGGCGAAGATAACGAACAGAGTTCAATCTCATAACTCCTATAAGCAATACAAAATAGATAGTTGGGCAAACAGGGACCCATGGACACACCAGGGGTGGGATCAGGTGCCTAGGAGTAGTAAGCGCCCCCTGTCGACCGGCCACACCCGCCGTGAGCCCTGTATCCCGATCAGGTAAACGGAGTTATCCTTGGCGAAAATCATTGTGCCAACAACCCCCTAACAATCGGTATGAAACACGTCAGACAGCATATGACCCAATGATAGGTTGTGAAAATACAATGTGGTAAATTCTTTTAAAAAGGATTGGTTTAGAATTTGTGAAAAAGTATTTTTCATTTTTGATGTTAAACATTAAAAATATAACTGATTTAATGTTGACAGCCAAACTGTTGACCTTCTGAACACAAGAATAAAAGCAATATTTAAGCCTTAAATTGGTGTTATCTAAACAAAGACTCGAATCTTTTCATGTATACAAACAAACCAGTAAAATGTCAGTTTTGTAATATAAAGCATCTTAATTTTGCATACTCATCAATTCGAACTTTTAGATGACACATTTTACCCAAAGAATGCTTGAAATGTGAAAGATATAATAAACTGAGATCGATATCAATTTCTTTTGAAAATTTCGTAAAAATTAACATACTGCAATCTTTATTTACAAAACAAATAATAAACTCTCTAAAATGAGCTTCTGTGATAATGTATGACATTAATTTTTAGGTGAAATATTTTAAAGACATTAGACAATAGATTTTGATCATTAAAAGTGAATAAACAAAGTTTTGAGGAAAATCGTGAATCAGTCCCTTTAAATCATTGCCCATTCCTGATCTAAGAGGGTTTTCGTTAGAACAAACACACTTACATATTTTATTTGAAAATATTCTCAAAATACCCAAGAAATTGAACATTAAAAAGTATGAGGGGTGTACAGGAAGTTTTGTCCACAAGCACTTGTGTGCCTATCGTATTGTTTGGAGGTCGTTTTCTGAGACATAACTTATTTCAAAAACGAGGGTGTGAAGAGGCCCACAACAAAGTCCTATCATAATGCAATATATTAATCTGCGCAGTGAATGCTGTCGTACGGAGGTTGAACAAAGTTCAGTTCCAAAAAATAGTGGGGGAGGGGTGGGGCAGTCACCCCAATTAAATCTAACTATAGTTTTTATTTGCATTAGAAAATAACAGATAATCACCATTGTCACAAAAATAGGGCAGCCCCTCCCCGATTTTACATGCCTGTTTCAATCAGCGGAAGTACATATAAGAGTATATATTTCATTCCGATCTAGAAGCCAGTTCAGGGTGTGTGTTCTGAAGATGTGTTTCGATAAGTTTTACATTTCGTGGGGAAAAACAAGCATTCTGAGAGTATTGCATAAGCAATACATGCATATGCCCCCTAGTGGCGCCCTAATTAATTAACGGGTGTAATATTCTGTATGCTTTGTTTTCCATACAGTTGACGCATTGCAGTTTTTAACATGGATGAAATAGTCTTATTCAGAACTCTATCATATGATTTTTAAATTCCATTCATAAACATATAGCATATATCCTTAATGTCACATAGAAAGGGTTGAATAAATATAAAACAACCCAGAAAAGTCGATACTCCGTCATCGTGCGACATATCATTTGCCTAGTTTCGATGCCGTTCAAAAACCACCAAATCGGGGTCACAGTCTTTAAAAAAGATTCGTGGAGGAAATAATCGTGCAAATAGAACACAAAACGATACAGCGATATAGCATTCATATCTGCATTTTAATCTTCTATAAAGGACTCTGAACCCTGCTATTAATACAACTTACTATCAACTGTTCGAAGGGAGGTTTCGAATACCCGCACCCAATTTCAATCGGATTACAAGAATGCGGTAAATGAAGTACTGCCGACTGATCAAACTTCGCTTAGCGACTACAGGAAAAATAATCACGTGATTAACTAATTTGATACATATTGATACGTTTCTTTTCCGATTAATGAGCTTGAAATGTTAAATTAAAGAAATGATTATTTACACAATCAGCATCCGATTTTCGCCGACTGCCTCTTTTCAGATGTCCCACTTTTACAACAACTTCATCGGAACCCAATCCCGATCCCATTGAATATAAAACCGTAACAACATAAAAATAAATTCTTTCAAACTTGTCTATCAAACGTAACGAAATTCGAACTTGATCTGTAAGTTGCCACTTTCAGAATATACTATCAGTTTCAATTCTCGCAAGCATAACGGAAAAAAGTCTGGTAAACTCAATAGAACAGTCTGACTGACAGAGAAACGAACAGACGGAGAAGAAATTGATAGCACCTTTCGGCTCTACAAATCGGTAGGCGACTAATAATGCGTAAGAATATGGTAAAATTAATTTTAATAATTATAAAAACATAATCTTTAACAGTTGCAATCTTATTCAAATTAAAGTCAAATTAAATATACTCGTTCAAATGTTTTATCCTTTGGAATATAGTATATATGTTTGTTTATATGTGCCGATTTAACGGAAGTATTACATTTCATCCTGATCATTTCGCTGGACTAATAGCATTTTGTTATTAAAACACCCACACAGATGACCTCTAGCTTGACCTACATCAACCAAAATAAAATCAGTAAATCGAGAACAGATATTTCTTTATGAAAGAAAATAGTTTATTAGCAATATATAATGATAATTATGTATTAATAATGATATCTACATGTAGATGTTATCATACGACAGTAATACCTGCACGAAAGTGTTTGCCTTTAAATATAATCTTCGTCGTACAGATTGTACTTGTGTAACTAGCAAAGATACCACACAACACACGCTATACCATATATTTTTTGCTGTATATATCAAGATTCATTGAGTATTCTAATAGGTGCAAGGTGAAGATAACGAACAGTGATCAATCTCATAACTCCTACAAGCAATACAAAATAGATAGTTGGGCAAACACGGACCCCTGGACACACCAGAGGTGGGATCAGGTGCCTAGGAGGAGTAAGCATCCCCTGTTGACCGGGCGCACCCGCCGTGAGCCCCATATCCTGATCAGGTAAACGGAGTTATCCGCAGTCAAAATTAGTGTGCCAAGAACGGCTTAACAATCGGTATGAAACACGTCAGACAGCATCTGACCCAATGCGAGGTTGTATTGACGAACTAGATCGTTATAACGACCATAGAATTTGCAAAATGCTGACTTCAATCGAGACTGTTGAAATCCCTGTACCATCAACTTGTTTGTCAGTAGCTTACCTCGATTTAAAAACTGACTATACCCAGAACAAGCTCTTGCATATCGAATTAGTTGGGATATATAAACACCATATGCAGGTGATAATGGAATATTGCTACATAAATGTGGGAAGTTGACGATGGAGAAGCTGAAATCATCCCGTTTGTCATACAGTTGAGTTGTTAGTTTGCCGTTAATGTCTACTTTCAATAAAATATCTAAGTATGAAGCAGAAGTGGACGACTCTGTGGTGTCCTTTATTTCGAGCTCACAGGAATATATCAAATCGACATATGAATGAAAGCTATCATTGTTAATAGACAAAACGTCATCGATATATCTAAAAGTTGAATTGAAGGTCACAGCGAGAGATTTTTTTCTTGTCACGTAGAAGTTTTTGAATAGCCAAGTGACTTGGGGGTTATCCCAAACCCTATTTCATAATTGTTGAAATACATTTAGCTGAGTACTTCGTTACTAGCTTGAAAATATGGATGTATATTTAATTGCTGTTATAAAATTTAGAAATTCATTTCAAAATTAAGGATTATCTCCCTCACGCATAGCTCTTATCCTTAGACGAATTTGACTCCACTTTTTTTGGCACACTGTTTTTTCCCTATAATAGCTCTAAAACTTCACTGTTATTTTGGATTTCAAACATTTCGGTTGAGCATCACTGAAGAAACATTATTTATCGCAATGCGCATCTGGTGCATCAAAATTGGTACCGTATCAGTTTTACATTATGACCCCTAGGTCGAGGCCTCTGCTGGTGGACTGTTAGTCCCCGAGGGTCTCTACATTTAAACAAATGAGGGCATAACCCTAAACCATATAAATTCCTACTGTACATATCAAGATAAATTGGGCATTCTGATGGGCAAGTACCCCGAGTTCATCTCACCCCAATGTTTTTTTAATGGTTCAAATGTCTTTTAAATATTGACATATGCAGCTGGAATACATCATTCTCTACCCAGAGTTCCGTGCTCTCATCGCACTACACCTCTGTCAACGGCTTTTTACAGAAATCTTGTAAAAGTTTCTTTCATCCAACATTTATGTTTTGGACTAAATATTTAGTCATATTATGATATGTTTTTGGTGCAATCAAATTCATGCTTACTATAAATTGACTAAAATCGCCGTTTTCTGATCATAAATTTGGAACTACTTCGTAATATGCGTCTGAATGTAGGATATACACGTGGTGGAAATTTAAATCTACACATGGAATCAAAAGTAAGAAAGGCTGTAAAAATACGATAAAACTTGTAAAATAAGAGACAGACAGCTAAATGGTAAATATGCACTTATTAAAGTGTCAGTTGGCTATGAAAAGAGCCTGATGTATCACCTGTTGCCTGAACTTTTAAAGGGAAAGGAAACCGAGAATGATTGTTTATATCATGTGATTATATTGTCACGTGATTCCAAGCGTTGACAGAGGTGTATTGCAGCTGGAATACATATGGCATAGACTATATGTAAAGACAGACACTTACGTGTGTATGTTACTGTCTTCTAACAACATCGAATGTTTGGGGTGTTTTTTCGTATCTACGAAAAAACAAGTTTTTTTTAATTAATTTTAATTCAATCTGATTACTTTTATATAATACATGTATCATAATGTTGCACCTGTTAAACAAAAATAGGGAAAAAACCCAGTAAATTAAAATCGTTACTTACCAGTATGCAGCAGAGAAGAGGGGCAGAATTTATGGGAAGATAAAGTTTATGAGTATATATATTTATTCACAATTAAGTAATCTTGCGGGTTGTCAATGCCCTTAAATATCTTTTCACTGTTTCTGTGAACTCTTCGCGTCAATATAATGTATGTTACCATATCTATACAAACTAGGATAATCTTAGGACAAGAGTTATGCTATACTAAAGATAGGATGCACGTATGGCGAGGTCTAAATTTAGGAAAGCTTCGAGAACCTGACTTTAAGACGTGTACTGAGACATACTTAGGACGCGTCTTAGTCTTAAGATAGTTTCGTGAACATGTCTTCTGAATCTTCAGCATATACAACTGAAAAGCACTGCGGTGGTTTGGACTGAATTTGCACAAATGCTTGAGATGGAAGTATAAATGACAAACTGAAAGATTTTCCTTCATTTATATTGTACCACCCTAATGGTTTGTGTTGAATATTGAGTCCTATGGCTGAGAAATATTTAATGATAAAGATGTTTTACCCATAAAGTTTTAATTAATTAATCAAAATCAATAGCTACAGTTTTAAAAATATCAGTAATCAGATGTTAGAATTATTGCTAGAGTTTACACAAATGTACTGGTTTTCAAACTGTGTATGAAATGATCATATTGTTTGAAATCATTAAAAACATAATAATTATTATTTTTGAAAAATTTAGTTACGATTTATTTATCGTAAGGTAAATTGGCTGATTTGTTTCAACCTTTGGTTGTACATGAATGCCTGGTGTACATTTAGTTCTTCAAGTAGCAAGATGTCGATTTCCTGAAATCTTATAACATATTCTTTATGAAGCATGATGCATTTTATTCTAATTAGAACAATGTCGTATATCAATATTGTAAAGAAAAATGCTTTTGTCATTAAAATGATTAAATATTCCAGCGCTCGTATATAGTGTAGATTCTAGTTAAATGCAAGCGAACCAATACTCTAAAGTAATCAAGTTCATTACCACGTGAATTGTATCTCACAGTATGACTTCTGCAGTGAAAAGTTCAGTTCATGTTGTGTAACAAAAAACCTTGATTAATAACTTATGATTACAAATCAATAAATAAATGATACATTTCAAAATTAATAATTTCAAATGATTCAAAAGTTGTATATATACATGTATGCAACGCTTGGTATTATACAAGGGACCATGAGATTAGGAAAACACTAACTCAGGTATGTTAATAATAATAATACCATATTTATATAGCACCCTTTTCATACACTATGTACGCTCAATGGTGCTTTACAATGCATATATACCTTACAACTGAATGTTATACATATAATACATAGAAAATAAATAAAACATTAAAAAGCAATGATATAAAAGGCGTTATCACATGCAAACAGTCCGTAGCTGTACCTATCCTGATTGTACATATAAAACATGAAAACACGATACCATAAATATGCTAAATAAGAATAAACATCAGTTTCAGGGCGTATTAAAATAATAATAATAATGAAATACACACACGCACACACAGCATATGTCTCAGGTATAATACATTAAAACATAGAATTCTTTTTTTTTTAAAATAAAACATCACAAAATGGTACTCGAAAACTAAGACACCCAGTCAAAACAGAAAATGCGATGAAACAGCAAACACGAATGACTGAATTGATAGAAACTAGTCCTGGAAATATTGATGGAAAAAAATGTGTTTTCAGTGACTTCTTGAACGCACACAGTGTTCTACAGTCCCTTACATGTTCTGGAAGGGCATTCCACAGTTTTGGAGCGATTGTTCTGAAACACCGATCCCCGTATGTTACTGTTCGACTTTTTGGAATAACTAGACTGACTGATTGTTTTATAGACCTAAGATTTCGGGTAGGCTTATATACCTCCACTAATTGTTTGAAATAACTGGGCACTCATCATGTAAGGCTTTGTAAGTATAAGTAAGTATCTTATATTGTGTCCTATATTGCACAGGTAACCAATGTAGTTATATATCCAGGTCTACGAGATGTTACTTTGATTTAGGAATACCGTCTCGTGGGTGGCCAAAAGTATGGTCTGAGTTTAGGGGTTTTGTATTCAACGTCAAAATGTCCACGGTCTCAGCGCTCTATGCACTTGCACTCGTTGAAGATCAAATGTAATTCATTTTCGTCAAGTTAGCACATCGAAGATTTCATTCTGTCTATTAATAAAGTGCTTATTCAGATGCTAATAAATGTAGCATATGCAAATTTCAGCTTGCAGTCAGGCTTTTTTATTTGCAAAGCTGAGGATAGTCTTTTATTGTAATCAATGAGCGACAGTAAATTTACTACACTGTAAAAACAGGTTTTCGGGTTACATTTTTTAAGAAGACCTACAAAATATAGTCATTATCTAAAATTGTAGTATGCACTGAGTCGACTGATCCCAAGGGACGTCATTACTGGGGGACCAAGAACGTGACGACGAACGGCCTTACATGTCAACGCTGGGATGCACAATCGCCTCATTCCCATAGTATGCCTAACTCAACTGCAGAACGGGTATGATTCTACTATCCATTGCCTCATTTTTTCTAATGAAATCAAAATTTACTATTTTACAATCATATGATATAACCACAGACATGTGTACAATTAGTATGTGTAGTTAAAAAAAACTTGAGAAGACAATCTGCTTAATCTTGAAAACTGACGATGAATGGTAACTATCGTTTTTTGTCATTGTTGCAACTTTTCCATGGTAATTAAATTAGTTAGTTTTACGCTTTACTTTTATGACAGGAAAACTATTGCCGTAATCCGGACGGCGAACCGCGACCTTGGTGCTACACAATGCAGGTCGACGTCAGATGGGAAATTTGTGATATACCTGTATGTTAAACATCATCAAACCATCTTGTAAATGATTTACCAATTTCGGATATGTATTCCATGAATGACATGTCTGTCTGATCACAATACAATGCTCTGTTCTCATGGAAGGCTATCAAGGCGAATTCCAAACACAATGAATGTGCTTAGAACAATGCATCATATTCGCACACTAAAGAACAATGTGAATTACAACATCTATTTGGAGACTTATAAATACCTTTTCTATTATGCGTTGATATTGACATGTATGTGCATTGTAAATGTATATAGGTACGTGATCTCTAGTGATTAGACTGTTCGTATACTGCCCTGTTGATTTTGTTTTGTCACATATGGAGAAATTCTAACCACTTTATTAATGAGTTTGATATCAGATGATCTTTAAGTTATGAATATTCATTCAGCACATAACTTTGAGAAGTTATTGTACCGCGTACATTTGATGGTGACTTGTCGTGTGGAAATTAATTTCAAAGAACATACAATGTATGAATATTGACAACACAGTATTTAAAACACGAAAGAAAATAGAGAATAAATGAAATACTCCTCTGTAATTACAAAGTTGGCTACATAATATTGCACAGAGGATCCCGTTCGGAAAGTCAATGTATTTGCCTCGCTTTCAACAAATTCAACACTATAGGTCATCGGATGATCCCACCCGGATATTATATCTCTTCAAAACACTAATGTTTATTTATACCGCCGGTGCATATGCATATTCATTGATCAATGTTTTGAATGTTTTGAAGATGCTGCATCAAGTTTCACTAAGGCATCATATAAACATAAATGTTGGTAAAAATAATTTGTTCATATCTCTTTTTTATGCCTCATGACGCCAGTACAAGTGTCAAGGACAGCAAAACTGTAAAATGAATTTTATATGCGTGTGACTCCATTTTCTAAATTCTGAATTTTTCCTCTCAATATCCCAATGCCCAAATGTTAAAAATGCAGAAAATGATGGTTTTGATTAGAAAACGAACTTTTATAAAGATATCAGTAAATTTGTCTACAAATTCCGGTAAAACACTGATCAATTTTTCGTTTCCGATGCTGGAATTAATTATCCTTATTTCCTATCCGTTGCTTTTTTAAGTTAAAAAGTGGACTTTCCGTGAGTTTAAAAAATCGAAATGTTTATAATGAAAGGTGAAGATAACGTTTGAATGGGGTTCTTCGCTCCAATACTTTAGTTATAAATGTAACTTCGAATATTGTTCATTATCTAATGACCGATAGTTCACATCCAAAATGGCGACATGTAACTTAGCTACGTGGTAAGAATATCTTCAAATGATGAAAATGAGGTGTGAATAAATAGGTGTATTGTTAATGAACTAGCTATGAGTACAGGTGAGTCTCGATAACTTGAAGTTCAAGGGACTTTTATAAAACTTCGTGAGATCGAATGTCTAGTCAGATCCAGAAATTATAGGTTCGACCATTATGGTTCAGATGTTACAGCAATCGGAGTGCAGGGCATTGTATTGACGCGCTGTCTTTCACATTTTAGGTAATTGACTTGATTTCAATAACACTTAACTTTATCCTACATTAACATTAAAAGCTTTGTTAAAGCTTATGTTCTCTTCTTGTGTTAAAATAGATATACGTGTACATATTCACTAGACATTGTGCAGTCACTAACTGCACCGAGCTTAATCATCACAATTTCCAGTCGCTTTACGTTAAACACACATTCTGATAAATAGCAATGTTTTCTGGTGTACCTCTGATTTTCTGGACTGATTGTGAGATCAAACAAACTGCATGCCTCCGACAGGTTGTCTGCTAGTTCTTGGAGCAGTCCTTGTGGTACTTATTTCTGTTACACTAGTAATTTGGTTGATGTTTGTAACTACATTTAATTCTATAGTAGACGCACATTACTTACTTACTTAGGCCTGTCGTTCCGTAAGGAACATAGGCCATCGACGACAGTCCTCCAACGAACACGATTCTGGGCTGCCTTTGCAGCGTCGTGCCAAGTCATTTCCTGCGCTTTTAGTTCTGCCTCGGAGTCACGCCTCCAGGTGTTTCTTGGGCGTCCCCTCTTTCTGTTCCCTGATCGTTCCAGGTCAGGGTCTGGCGTGTGGTGTTGGAAGGTGGCTTCATTAGGGTGTGTCCAGTCCAGCCCCACTTCCTCCGTCTGATTTGTATGTCTAATGATTCCTGCCCTGCTCTCTTCCATAGTTCTTCATTTGTGATCTTTTCAGTTCATCGGATTACACAAAACATCAGTGTATGAGATCCCGAATAAATTCATTGAGTGACACATTATTGGACATTGAATATTGGCAGACCGTAATTGTGATTTATATTGCGGTGTGTCACGTGATTAAAATCTAACGCAAGAATTTCAGAAACTGTCGTTGAATCACGTAATTCAATTATGCCATCACAATTAAATCGAATTCCTGTATTGTGTCACCAAACTGGGGGGAAATGGAAAATCGCACATTTGCTTTTTTGTTTCTTGCAAATTATACGTCCTATTCGATAAATTTTAACTCATATATAGACGTAACTGCCAGACATTCTGACAAATGTATGGCGTTAAGCTCAAGGGACTCGTCATCGTGCCAACGCCTACTGTGACACGAGGTCATATGCGAAAGACCTGAGATTTTCGCTTCTCACAGCAGGGGCTTGACTAAAGAACAAAGAATACCTATTTGAAAGTTTTAGATATGACGCGCCACTGGGATCATGAATCGAACCCGGGACCTTAAGATTGCAAAACAAATGCAATGACCACTGGCTTCCACGAGGTGTTTCAAATATGTTGTTTTGCAATGTACATGTGTGTGAACAATGTAAAATAATATCTTTATATATTTACGTTCCCAATATTTCTGATTTTGCAAATTGTACATGATGAAAGCCATTTCGTCATGAATGTGTTGCAGTTGGAAATAATGTGAGAATACGGTACGTCTCTTTTAATGACACACCAGAGTTGGGATCAGGTGGCTAGGAGTAAACTGAAATCATCCCGTTTGTCATAAATTTGAGTTATCATTTTGTCATTAATATCCATTTTCAATAAAATATCTAACTACGAAGCAGATGTGGATGAATCCGTGGTGTCTTTTATTTCGATTTCACGGATATATCAAATTGGCATATGAATGAAAATGATTATTATTAATAGTCAAAACGTCGTCGTAATAAGTATGGTAACTCATATTAACTGCTGTTACAAAATTTAGAAATTCATTTCAAAATTAAGGATTATCTCCCTCATGCATAGCTCTTATCCTTGGACGAATTTGGCTCCACTTTTTTGGCACGCTGTTTTTGGCTATATTTAGCTCTAAAACTTCATAGTTATTTCGGATTTCAAAGATTTCGGTTGAGCATCACTGAAGAGACATTATTTGTCGAAATGCACATCTGGTGCATCAAAATTGGTACCGTATAAGTTTTACATATAAGAAATACAAAATAGAGAACTGGGCAAACACGGATCCCTGGACACATCAGAGGTGAGATCAGGTGCCTAGGAGGAGTAAGCATCCCCTATCGACCGATCAAACCCGCCGTGAGCCTTATATCTTGATCAGGTAAATGGAATCATCCGTAGTCAAAATCATTGTGCTAAGAACGGCCTAACAATCGGTATGAAAATGTCAAGATGAAGACAACAGGAATACTTTTTTCTTCTCATGTAGAAGCTTTTGAATAAACTCTGCTTTATAGGAATATAAAAACATGTCAGCTAACAAAGGATCAAAGTTCGTTCCGATGGGAGTTTCAACAGACTGTTGGAAGACCTGAAATTGATCATGATGAATCAAAATTTGGGAAAAAGAAATATCGCAAAGAAAGCCCTGTGGACTTGGGTGAATAGATCTTCATTCACGCAATAAATTGTTTATCATACTGGTAAAAAAGCAAGGCTATAGAAATGCATTTCAACGAGTCAGCTCATTTATACATTGTGTATAGCTGAGATCACCCTAATGGTAAAACCGCGCTGTCAACGTGTTGGAAGGTACAATTGTACAAACAACGAAATACAGTGATATGATAATCTATCAAAACAAACTAATTAAACCACTTTTCCATAACTAACGATTCAATTGATTAGCACGCTTCTATCGATGAAATGCCAGCAGTTTTCAATAGGTTTTTATTGCTGGTGGTGTTATTTTACATTTCTTTGAAGATATGTCACTCATATGGAGACGTCTGCATCTTTAGGTGAAATACCACAAATTAAAATTACAATTACGGACCTGTAATTTCCTTCCATGAAGGACAGTCAAATGGTCTCATTAGATATTAATTGATATTTTTAATCAACAGAGAAGGACTTCCCTAATATTCTGTGTGTCTTACGACCCATTTGAAAATGTTTCACTCATATAGAGATGTCACTAACATTCGGCAAAGTCCACAAATTTTGACTTATGCATGTTAAAGTGAGAATTTTTCTTATTGTTGCAACGCGTATAGTAATACGGTGCCATGTATTTTTACTTCCCATCCAAACCACTACCTATTTTGACGTCTTAGTTTTGATTCGGCCATGCAACGAGCGGAACTTAAACCCTCAACTTGGTCATAAAGAGAACCAATGAGCCACCGTGTTCGGATGGTTTTTGTTAGTGGACATCATTCATATCAATGAAAGGTGAAGATAACAAACAGTTATCAATCTCATGAATCCTATATGCAATGCAAAATGCATGTAGATAGTTGGGCAAACAAGGACCCCTGGACACATCAGTTAAATGAAAAGTGAAGATAACGAACAGTGATCAATCTCATAACTCCTATAAGCAATACATAATATATAGTTGGGCAAACACGGACCCCTGGACACACCAAAGGTGGGATCAGGTGCCTAGGAGAACTAAGCATCCCCTGTCGGCCGGTCACATCCGCCGTGAGCCCTATATCCTGATTAAATACAAGTTAAACATAAAAACCAAATAACCACTTGTATATTTATCATTATTTTACCAGCAACTATATTAACAGTATGTTGTACTAATGTACTTTATTTCTCGATAAAAACATCGACCTGTGAACTGACACATTACAAACTATTGATGTAAGAAAGAAATAGTCGTATTATGGGAGATTACTATGTAATTTCCCCATTTGTCGTTTCTACTTACGGTACTGAATGGTTCCATTGTTTATATACCCCTATAATACGTGTAACAACGTAGTCAGTTATTCATTAATTACATGCGATACAACTAAAATTAGTGCATGAGTTCCCGTGTTTCGCTTCGTTCATTTATACATATACTATATACATGTATTCAGGTTTCACTACAGTTAACACTTGTATGTGTACCATGCAAACTCCGCTTCAATGAATGGGTTTATGTGAAATTTCCCTGTGGAAACAAGTGTAATCGATAAAAACAATGCATGAAGACACTGATACAAGATACGGATATCTACACTGTTCAAATATTTTCATAAAGGGACAATAGATTCCTACCACCTCCGTCTTCTCGGAAATTAAAATGACGTCGATTGAAGGACCTGTACTATGGATTTTAATAATGAAACATTTCGTATTGAAACGTGAAAATGTCGTCATCGTCCTCTACATTTGTTCTTAAACAAGAAGAGGCGAAGGAGTTTCAAAAACAAATCCTACATGCAGAAAATTAAAAATTGATTTCCTATCAAACCGTTGTTTCCATTTCTAATATACAATGTCATACTTGCATAGACTTCTAACTCCAGTTTGAATGGAAACAATTTATCTGGTGTAATCGTCTACGATGTCTTATGAACCTTAGCTTTTGTAAACCAAGGTGTAAAATACCTCTGCTTGATAAAATGGAATTCTATAGAAACCGTCTACAATTTAACAGAAACCCACAACGATGTGAATAGGTTTATGATTGAAATGCATTAAGTATTAATTATTACAGGTGAAGGGGAATATTGTCAGCTAACTGTGACGTACGTTCTTTGTCATCTATTTGATGATGACATCACTTGTCTGTAAAGAAAAGAAAAAGTATACCAAAAGAATAACGTAGACGATGCAAAAATATCACACATACATGATTTTGCAAGAAAAGCAAATTGAACAATTGAAAATAAACATTCCGTGTTTGCCCAACTTTCTATTTTGCATTGCTTATAGGAATTATGAGATTGATCACTATTCGTTATATTCACCTTTCATTCAATAAACAAATGCCATTTCATTAATGTAAGGTGAAGATAACGAACAGTGATCAATCTCATAACTCCTATAAGCAATACAAAATAGATAATTGGGCAAACACGGACCCCTGGACACACCAGAGGTGGGATCAGGTGCCTAGGAGGAGTAAGCATCCCCTGTTGACCGGTCACACCCGCCGTGGGCCCTATATCCTGATCAGGTAAAGGGAGTTATCCGCAGAAAATCAGTGTGCCAGGAACGGCTTAACAATCGGTATGAAACACGTCAGACAGCATTTGACCCAATGCGAGGTTGTACTGACGAAGTAGATCGTTATAACGACCATAGAATTTGCGAAATGCTGCCTTCAATCGATATTGTTGAAATCCCTGTACCACCGACTTGTTTGTCAGTAGCTTACCTCGATTTAAAAACTGACTATACGCAGAACTAGCTCTTACATATCGAATCAGTTGAGATATATAAACACCATATGCAGGTGATAATGGAATATTGCTACATAAATATGGGAAGTTGACGATGGAGAAGCTGTAATCTTTAATATTAATGTTTACTTTCAATAAAATATCTAAGTATGAAGCAGAAGTGGACGACTCTGTGGTGTCCTTTATTTCGATATATCAAATCGACATATGAATGAAAGCTATCATTGTTAATAAACAACACGTCATCGATATATCTAAAAGTCGAATTGAAGGCCACAGCGAGAGATTTTTTTTTCTCACGTAGAAGTTTTTGAATAAATACTGCTTCATATGAATATAAAAACGGGTCAGCTAACAAAGGAGCACAATTCGTGCCCATGGGAATTCCGACAGACTGTTGGAAGACCTGATCACCAAAGACCACGAAGATATTGTCAATGAGGAACTCTAGCATATTTTTTATTTCAACTTCAGAGTACTTGTGCGTGGAATCAGAGTGGTGTTTAACAAGGTAAGTTTTTGAATGACTGATCACTAGATATGAATATTTCCGTTTTCCGTTTTTGTTGAAGAAGCAACTGTCTATGATGTCAAAAAGTCTAGTCTTTAATTTATCTTGAGGAATGGTCGTGTATAGTGTTGAAAAGTCATAGGTTTTAATGTTATTGATTTGGGAAAAAAATTTGCGATTTCAAGTTTACTAAACGTTCTTTAGCATTTTTTAGAATCCACATTTGATTAACACCACTTCTGGCATATGTAGTCCCACAGTAAGTTTGAAGTTTCTCCTTCACTGCTGTTAACATTTTCGTTAGGAGCAAAGACAGGGGCTTGGTAGAGCATTTACTGGATCCAGCAATGTATCTTTGTTTGTAAGGGTTTTTATGTAGTTTAGGAATCCAGTATAGGTACGGTATTCATTCGACCCATTGACTGGAATATTAAATGTGTCTAAAACTGAAGCATGGTTTGAAGAATGTCGTCTTTTGAAAGGGCAGTTGGAGATAAGTATGATTACCAAAAGTGGAATTAATGCCAAATTCCTTTAAGATACAGTTGTAATAATGAGCCTTACAAACAAAGACAATGTTGTTATTAGCTTTGTCAGCTGGAACCAAAACATATTCCTCATGTAACCTATCTAATTCTTTTATCACTTCTGGTTTACTAAACACAGAAGGATAGATGGTACGTACTTTTGTTTTCATGTGTCTAATGCGGGATTTTAATATCTCTCTTATGCTTTTAACCCATTCTCACAATGTATCAAGTTCTTCTTTTTCATATCTAGCCCATCGTCTGGCATAATCTTCGACAGAACTCATAATAGAGATGAAGTTCTGTCGCCAATTAAAAGACCGAGGTTCTCTGTATTTAGGACCTTTAAGAATAAGTGATTTGAGGTCCTCATTTTCAACTATATCAACATCACCAGTAATGACATGTCCAGCTGGACTGTAGTTGAAAGAAGATGAAGAACATGTTGGTGGATTACGTATAAGATGGTCTATATCTAAGCACTGCAAAGTTTGTTAATAATTAAAAAAAATTGGATGCAATAGTAGAAGTATAGCTGTAGGAAATACAGGGTGTAGATTTGAACTTGAAATAAGTTGGAATACACGACTGAACCCTTTTATGACGAAGAATGTTGCTTATGTTGACGGCATGTATTCATTTGTTTGTAAATTTGAGCTTAAGGAACTGACGGCATGATTTGGAAGGAATATCATCCATGGTTCGTGCTGGTTTATACAGCCTGTGGTAGGCAACATCCATAATCATAGAGTTCAGTCTATATTCAGGTGTTGAAAAATCCAAGTATAAACTAGCTATAGCTTCTTCAAATAACGTATGTAAAACCCTCAATTGAATAGAGTAAAGCTTTGTACGAATATGATGTGGACCCAATTGTCCGTTGACGTGAGGCAAAAGTGAATCAAACGTGACATCATTTATACTTGATCTTTTATATGAACGATGTCCGTGACTGCGTTTTCGTCTTTGGGTATTGGGAATGAGTCCCATCACATTAACGTTATTTCCTTGTGGACTAGTCAAGTTTCCCACATCATATACATTATCATTGCATCCATATGGAAATGCAGTGCCTAGGGTCCTGATCCAGTGATCTTCTCGTTGTCTACGAAAAGGGGTGCTTAATGTAGGATTGTTTGTGTGATGGTAATTTTTTTCTAAAATCCTTAGCCTCATGGACAAGATGGAGTGGTCCAGTGCATTAAAATGCTTGTAAAGAAGTTGGTTACCACCATTATTAATTTGAAATCTGTGCCCCGATATTCTTTTATTAAGTAAACCCTTGGTTTCTCCCACGTAAATTAAGCCACACAGGTTACACTCAATGGCGTAGACAACGTTAGAAGATTTACAAGTCAGATCATAAATTACAAGTGATCCATACATGCTGGTGTGCTATGAGCTGATGAGCATGTGCCCACTTCTTGCCTAGATTTTCTCTAATTTCGACTAAATCCACACCCCATCAGAGTACCATGCCAGAGGCTTTAGACACTGTGTATAATGAAGAACCAATTCAAATCTACTTTAAATCTCGGGTCATTCAATTCCCCTCAGAGTTACAGTATTTTCGCTTGACCCTGTATGCTTTAACCTGAATTTCTTCAGTATTTGTCCCCATGTATATGCTAGGCGTAATGCTAGAACTTCCATGATGCATATCTTTTTTTTTCAATACACACTCTGCTACAATTGCAATATATTATGAAATATTCCATTCTTTTTAAACACATGTATGTAATCCCTTACCAAATGGCACTTCAAATATAGGACATCTCTATCTTAAATCAAATATGACCAGTACTTTCGTGCGAAACTGTCCCTTACTATCATGAAGCTTTTATTTTGCTTTAAAACATAAACCAATAATCCTTAATTAACATTTGTCATTTTTTCATCTTTAAAAAGGTTATTGACATCACAATCTTTAGTGGAAAGCTGCCAGGTATCTTCCGCTAGTGACAGTCTACTGGCAAATCCAGACATGCATTGGAAGGATGCAGATGTAGAGGACACAGGGGCACCTGATCCAAGAACTGTGGCATTTCGTTCGAAGCGACAACCTGGCATTCAGTTGATATTACTCTTTGAGGTTGAATATAAGGTTAAATCCGTATACATTTGGTTAAGATTCAAAAGAATCCAGATAATACATTCACAAATGGAATCATGGTATTATGATACACTGATATGTGTGTACCATTTTACTGTTTATCGTTGCATTACTAGATATAACATGCACTACAAAAGGAGACTAAATACGGAAAATCATTATTCTGTTTCTAATTATAAGGTATGATAAGTGTTTTAAATGCTGACAAATAAGGTTTGATGACCAATACTAATTATTTGCAATTTCCTTTCAGATATGGGACCCAATTATTCGGAGAACTGCAGATTTTATGACGCTGTTTTTGACAGAAGATTTGGTTTTCTCCATCTGTGTTGCCACCAGCCATTATGCTGAGATGGTCATATCTAGGGGAAGTATTGTCATATGTTTCCCAAGAAAGTACACAGCCTGTCAGTGAAGAGGAACTGTACAGGTATTACTAGTTCTAAAGTACCGATATTGTAACAGTGATTTCCAGTTTAAAACGAATACTAAAATGTATTTTAATAAGATTACCTTTACCAAAATTAATCTGGCTGTGCATCTAACACATTTATTAAATGTGTACTACAAATTACCCCTGATTCATAAGTAGTCAAACGCATAATTTTCAGAGGGCCTTGATTATGGAAAACATTTACAGAGCCAATTGAATATTCAAAAGCTCTGAGAATACATCAGTATTTAGGGCTAGGTATAAAGAAATCTCTTTTATTCAGATTTTTGGACATTATCTTATGCATATCTGCTGAGAAGTTCCAGTCGATAGACAGATATTGGTCAACGCATGTCCCTATCGGAACAACCCAGTATCAAGACTTATGTCTAGAAATAGGTTATAAGAGGTTGAATATAAGAAGAACATTTGTGTTAAATATAATGCAAGTGCATTTAAATTTAGTGATAAAAAGTAAGTACTTAAACATTCATATGTAAAACGTATACGGTACCAATTTTGATGCACCAGATGCGCATTTCAACAAATAATGTCTCTTCAGTGATGCTCAACCGAAATGTTTGAAATCCGAAATAACTATGAAGAATATTCATTGAACTTGAGGAGGAAAAACGGGCAGTACTTTTTCATAACATTTGATATAATAATGGTGTCGTTGCTTAGCAACCAAATATATTTGAATACCAAAAAAATTAGATTATTTTAGATTTTAACAGTAAAGATCTTTGTTTTAATGTTTCAATAGTTGTACTATTTAGTGAAACATAATGACAAAACCTCATCTTATTAGAAAATGATGAATATGTATATAAAGTACGAAATTTCCATTTTATGACCTTTGATCCTAATTCTCGTCATTATATTTTTTGTTAAAAACCCTTTAAAATGATTAAGATCTAGTCAAAGATTATGTTTTTAAAATAATGTGACATTTACTAATCATCATGCAATGTATTTATGTTTACATTGTGTCGAATGGATGCAGAAAGGCAAATTATGGTCAAAATTATACCATGAGTGTTGTTACTTAGCAACCAAATATTTGTTTGTCAATAAAATTGATTAATATGATTGTGATGTTTTGTAGTATTCTAAAAGACACATCAGCTCATACATTTAGAATTTCCTATTTTTGACTCGAATCTAGTGAGAGGGGTCGTAATATATATATATATATATTCCAGAGAAACAAACATTGCAAAAATGTGCACTTAAATGACCTTGGACCCGGTAAAGCGTGTTGGGGTCATAGGATAACATGACAAACTTCATAGAAAAAATGTTCTCTGTCCAATTCTTAACAAAATTATGTGTCACATGCCTACCTAAGATGGTGATACATGCAGATGTAACTCGATTTAAAAATATTGTCATTTAGTCTTTGAAAACCTCTAAAATGTGCCGGTAGAGAAAGAGTTAAAAGAGCTTTCACCAATTTATTTGATGTCTATGTTGCACATTATACCCACTCTTGCATTTTACTATGATCTTTTACTCTGAAGTTCCCAACAGGTATATCACACCGAGGCGATACTTTTACCTTCTGAACGTACCAACATCAGTATTCTGTATGTTTCGAAATTGACCAGTAGAGTTAGACTTTTTTAAAACCAAAAGGTGAAGATAACGAACAGTACTGGATCTCATAATTCATATAAGGAATACAAAATAAAGAGTTGGGCAAACACGGATCCCTGGACACACAAGAGGTGCGATCAGGTGCCCAGGAGGAGTAAGTATTCCCTGTCGACCGTTCACACCCGCCGTGAACCCTATAACTTGATCAGGTTAACAGAGTTATCCGTAGTCAAAAGCAGTCCCATTCGACGTACAGTGGGTGAATTAAGTTTAGTAGTATGAAGAATATCTTCAAAAGAACTTTCATCAACTCATTTTTGATTAATTTCACACATTCTACCAAATCTTTTCTTTTGCCATTATCTTTTACTCTGAAGTTCCCATGAAATATAAAAAGGAAGCTATTCTTTTACCTTCAAAACTTCTCTCACAAAATCCAGTGTTCTGTTACATTTGAATTGGAGCAGTAGTATTCAAGTTTGATTAGATTTTTCACACGAAATTTCTAAGTAATATCGATGTTATGGGTAGACTGAAAACACGGAATAAAAAAGAAATCGATACATTTTCCATTAAATCGCAGAAAAAAAAATCTTAAAATTGAAATTTTTAGTATTAAAAAAACAAACAAACCCAGAATCTCTACCACATTTGCAAATTGATATGAATAAAACAAGAAACTTGGGGTCACACTTACATGCAAGGGACGTATACGATAGAAATGCAAAGGGTGCTCAAATTAAGTCTTATTTATGTGTTATTTATGAAATAAGGAACAAAAGAGAAGGAACTTTAACTACTGGTGAGAATATATTGGGCGAAATGTGTAATCTTAATGACAATCTTTATGACATTGAAAATATAAATTCTTTTGACATTGAGGGTTGTTTACGTAATAGCAATATTAAATATGTCGGAGAATACGAAAACTAGATGTGATAAGTTTTTGACTTTAGAAGAGTGTAAAAAAAAAATTGATGAAAGGTGAAGATAACGAACAGTGATCAATTTCATAACTCCTATACGGAACACAAAGTGAAGAGTTGGGGGGGGGGACACTGACCGCTATGAATACTTCCATTCCATTCTCCAATATATTCTTACCTATTCATATATAACACAATCACCGAAGTTAATATTTCGAAGTTGATCAATTTCCTCATACATTTTTGAATTTCTCTTAATCTGTCACTATCCAAGACATCCTTCGAATTTTCCTTTTCTTTAATTCGACTTGTGAGGCTGACATGGGGAGGAATGTCGGCAGGAGGGCGGAGGACATCGAGCATATTGTTCCAAGTCTAAAATAATCATACATGTCGTTAATATTCAAGGACAGAAAGAAAAAGAAAGAAGTTGTTAAGAAATCTTGTATTAGTAAATTAGATTATTCTTAGAAAGTGTTTTATGCAAACATAAAATTTTATTATTACATGTCCATGTAAGTCGCACTGTAATTTAACTTTCAAACATTAAATACAGATAGAAAGAATAGTCTTGAAGAAATATAATTTAACGTGATAAGGAAGACAACTCTAACAAAATAATTTCATATCTGACAATATTTAAAGCCAAAAGTCATGTTTTAGGGGTAATTTCTGTTACATGTATACATTCTAGTTACATACAGTGTATATATGGTGACAAATTTCTTTCCATAAAAACAAAGATATCCTTTTATAGATTCTTTCGCTAGGCAAGATAAATATGCCAACATAAAAGGTGAAGATAACGAACAGTGATCAACGGAAGGTGAAGATCATGAACAGTGATCAATCTCATCACTCTACAAGCAATACAAAATAGATAGTTTGGGCAAACACGGACCCCTGGACACACCAGAGGTGGGATCAGGTGTCTAGAAGAAGTAAGCATCCCCTGTCGACCAGTCACACTGACTATACGCAGAACAAGCACTTGCATATCGAATCAGTTGAGAGATATAAACACCATATGAATGTGATAATGGAATATTGCTACATAAATGTGGGAAGTTGACGATGGAGAAGCTGAAATCATCCCGTTTGTCATACAGTTGAGTTGTCAGTTTGCCGTTAATGTCTATTTTCAATAAAATATCTAAGTATGAAGCAGAAGAGAACGACTCTGTGGTGTCCTTTATTTCGAGCTCACAGGGATATATCAAAGCGAGATATGAATGAAAGTTATTATTGTTAATAAACAAAACGTCATCTATATATCGAAATGTCGAACTGAAGGCCACAGCGAGAGATTCTTTCTTCTCACGTAGAAGTTTTTGAATAAATTCTTCTTCATATGTATATAGAAATAGGTGAGCTAACAAAGGAACATAATTTGTGTCCATGGAAATTCCAACAGACTGTTGGAAGACCTGATCACCAAAGACCACGAAGATATTGTCCATGAGGAACTCTAGCATATTTTTTATTTCAACTTCAGAGTACTTAATTGTGCGTGGAATCAGAGTGGTGTTTAACAAGGTAAGTTTTTGAATGACTGATCACTAGATATGAATATTTCCGTTTTCCGTTTTTGTTGAAGAAGCAACTATCTATGATGTCAAAAAGTCTAATTTATCGTGAGGAATAGACGTGTATAGTGTTGAAAAGTCATAGGTTTTAATGTTATTGATTTGGGAAAAATTCTGCGATTTCAAGTTTACTAAAACTTCTTTAGAATTTTTTAGAATCCACGTTTGATTAACGTCACTTCTGGCATATGTAGTCGCACAGTAAGTTTGAAGTTTCTCCTTCACTGCTGTTAATATTCCCGTGAGGAGCAAAGATAGGGACTTGGTAGAGCACTTACTGGATCCAGCAATGCATCTTTGTTTGTAAGGGTTTTTATGTAGTTTAGGAATCCAGTATAGGTACGGTAACTCATATTCATTCGACCCATTGACTGGAATATTAAATGTGTCTAAAACTGAAACATGGTTTTGAAGAATTTCCTGTTTTGAAAGGGCAGTTGGAGTATAAGTACGATTACCAAAAGTGGAAGTAATGCCAAGTTCGTTGAAAATACAGTTATAATAATGAGCCTTACAAACAAAGGCAATATTGTTACTATATTTGTCATCTTGTGCCAAACATATTCCTCATGTAACCTATCTTAATTCTTTTATCACTTTTGGTTTACTAAACACAGAATGATAGATGGTATGTACTTTTGTTTTCTTATGTCTAATGCGGGAATATAATATTCCTCTTATGCTTTTAATCCATTCTGACAATGTATCGTATCTTTTATCGTCTGGCATAATCTTCAACATAATTCATAATAGATATGAAGTTTTGTCGCCGAATGCTGGACAACTCACCCCCAAGACAACTCGCCCTCAAGACAACTCACCCCCTTTTAGGACAATTCGCCCTCTCAGGACAAGTCGCCCCCTTCTCTTGAGACAACTCGCCCCCAATATTATATATAAATATATTATCACATTTTGTTTTTATTTTGTGTGTGTGTGTGTTATTTACACTTCTAACCCCATAAAGATACATTTATTTATTTGATACTTTAACACGAATGGTAAATTCTAATAGAATTATACACAGATTACTTATTGCATTTTTTAAAAAGTTATATTTTTCATAAATCAATTGGCAAGGAAAATTATATTTACTGATCTTCAGGTAATTGATTAAATGTGTCCAATACTGAGAAAATTTGGGGAGTTGGGTGTGTGGATGTGTGGTTTTTTATCGATATAGTATACATAAGTGTAAAGGTGAAACATGGATATTCTGATACATGTAATTATCTTTTAGTGCGTTTCTCAACTAATTCCCGTTGAAAAATAATAAAATTCTCATTTTAGTTTTATAACGGTTGTGCTTTACTGATTCTTTTAACATGGCGATTTCAAAGTGTAAAGAACTCTGATGATGAGTACCTCATAACGTTTGAAGTAAATTTATAACAGCTTTGGGGAAATCAAACAATAAGATTTAACAACAGACGCAGATTATTGATAATTATACTACGTCAGCTGTAGACCAAGCTCATACTCTCCCTATACCAAACGCTAGCTTGTTTCCGCTGAAAGTATATATTTTACATGTACATAAAAGTGATGATGAATTTTCTGAACCCAAACACTGGATTTTCACTAAAATCATTCGTCTTGCATAAAAAGACACGAAGTTCGGTGTTTATGTGAACACGTCTTATTGTCTGTGATGTATATCCTGTCTATAAGAAATTCATTAATTTTTGCTAATACACCTCTTGGATTTAGACCAAAAATAATAATTGTAAACATGTATGTTATTTTATTAATAAGGAGCGAGTTATCTCAAGAGAGGGGGCGAGTTGTCCCGATGAGGGGGCGAGTAGTCTAAAGGACGAGTTGTCATGGGGCAAGTTGTCCTGATACCCTGTCACCAATTATAAGACCGAGACGATGAAGAAGAAGAACAAGTTGGTGGATTACGTATAAGATGGTCTATATCTAGGCACTGCAAAGTTTGTTTATAATTAAAAAGTTTGGATGCAACAATAGAAGTATAGCTGTAGGAAATACAGGGTGTATACTTGAACTTGAAATAAGTTGGAATACACGACTGAACTCTTTAATGACGAAGAATGTTGCTTATGTTGTCGGCATATATTCCTTTGTTTGTAAATTTGAGCTTAAGGAACTGACGGCATGATTTGGAAGGAATATCATCCGTGACCCGTGATGGTTTAAAGAACCTGTGATAGGCAACATCCATAATCATAGAGTTCAGTCTATATTCAGGTGTTGAAAAATACAAGTATAGACTAGCCATAGCTTCTTCAAATAACGTGTGTAAACTCTCAATGGAACAGAGTAAAGTTTTGTACGAATATGATGTGAACCTAATTGTCTGTTGACGTAAGGTAAAATGTAAGGTGCAAGGTGAATTAAACGTGATATCATTTATACTTGGTTTTTTATATGAACGATGCCCATGACTACGTTTCTGTCTTTGGGTATTGGGAAAGAGTCCGATCACATTCATGTTATTTCCTTGTGGACTACTCAAATTCCCCACATCTTATACATTATCATTGCATCCATATGGAAATGCAGTGCTCCTATAAGGAAAACAACATAGAGAGTTGGCCAATCTACCCTTTCAAATGAGTTAACTCAAAGATCTTATTCTGATTGGGAACTTGAAAATGGCAGTGACTGTGTTTTTGATTGTTTGACCTGTTTCAAAACTGGTTGTGGTATGATTTCACTTTTGAAGAGTTGACAACCCATTTATATTTTGCATATTTAATTGTTACTTGTCAATATTTAAGATTATTGTCAATAATAACTTTGATAATATGTTGGAAATTATGAATATAATTGTAGTCAATGAATTTATGTGAATTCAACAATTTTGAAGAATAAAAAGAAATCTAAGGTATCACTTGATTTTTAAAAGCCAAATTCACTAATTGTATCATTAATATTAAATGCATTATTACAATGTTTAAAAGTACTATTAGAAAAATTCATTTCCCAGATTGTAATCGAAAACATTGGCCCTGTCAATGTAAAGTACAGTCATTGTACAAAATTGCCAATTTCAAGACTTGTCTGCCCTTTGTACTATATTGTCTTGTATGTTTAATACTGATTAATGTTACTTTTAAAAGACCATTGTCATTTGTAAGTATGATATTCATTGAATAAAGAATGAATTTAATTTTAGTCCAATAACCTAAATGTACAGGTACATTGTACATTTAACCTTTTTTGTAGATGTTTTTGAAGAAAAAGGCGTTATTCAAACCCTTAATATCTCCTTTGATTTTGAAAAGTCAGGCTCAATAATATGCTTTAATAATGTTTAGTAGTCTATTTTGACATAATTGTAAAAAAAAAAAAAAAAAAAAGAAGAAGAATGATTTCCTAGCATGCCCTTGCAAGATTTAATCCTTCCAAAATGTACTTTTTCTTTTCATTAATTCATTAATAATAATATTACTTTTTCATTTCTGAATAAAATTGGCAGTATGCCAATTTTAGGAGTTGTCTGTCATTTGATGTGTTTCATGTATAATTATGACTTATGCCGTTTTTGGAAGAGAAGTATCTGTTCTAACTTTGAAATAATTTTGAAAAAAAAAATTTTATTATTTTTTATTGAAATACATATATTTGTTGCTCAAATAAACAGACCTTTGAAACTGCGAGACAGAAGATATAATTGTCACATAGGAATTAATGGGTTATTTACGAGTAATTGTTCTTGCATGTATGTTCATCGATGTTTCAAGTTTCTCATGTCCCCTCAAAAACACCAATGTTTGTCAATGTCTTTGATAATTAATATCGCTCCTTTCTTTATTTATATTCAATCCATCATTTAAATTTCTTGAATAGTGAAAATTATGCTTTAGATCTAATATTATTCCGGTTGTTTATTTTTTTCGAAATAAAAGCCCTAAGGATCGCTTTTGATAATTCGATTCAAATTTCATTTGTAAGACGCACAAGAAGAATACCATAGCTTTGATAACTGAGCCGTTTACATCAATGATAAGACAGAATAATTTGGCATATTTGGCTTACAAATTCATTCACGATTACAATTCATTTTGCCAAAGAGAAATGCTTTGTTTATTGTTCACCACACTAAACAATATATATATTGAATCTGTTGAGTACGAGTGAAACAGATCACAGGGAGGGGTGGTTAGGGATGAATACGAAAGTTGATTTAGCACCTGCGCTCTGGAATCATCTGTTTCATATTTGATACAAACCAGATCCACTAGATATTGTAAAATATTGAAAATGTGTGTAAATGCGCGATATTGTATGCTCAATCGTAAAGTAATTAATGTTTTCCGCGTTTCCAAGTATAGTGGAAAACTATTGTGTAAACAGGTTTTTAGTCATGTGATGCATGTTAGTCATGGGTAGATAATTTCAGCCAAAGAAATTATTTGAGGTACGACGTGTTCGATTGTATGTCTCAGGTGGTTATTTTCTAAAAGATTTTCTTATAGAATGAAAAACATACAGAACTATGACTTGCAGTAATATAATTTTCATTTCCAGTTTTCAGAGGTTTTTCGTTCTCAAAATGCAAGGGCTTTAATCTCTGTTTTCCTCTGCGCTTGAAATATTACATAGTGTTTTAATCGAATTTCCATGGATTGATGAGGAAGAATTTTGTACAATCTAGGTACTATCATTGTTATATATACACATGTATGCATTATAAAATTAATTTGACAATATAGATAAATAGTCGGGCGTCTAATAATTACGGAGGGCTGTCGGCAAAATATTAACATTTTGTTTTAAGTCATCAGATGTGAAAATAGAGTGGATTCGTGAAAAAATATCCCTTTATTTAATCTTGAAAAACAGCTGTAACTACTCTATAAAACTAAAGTGTATATCACATTTGATAATTTGTTTTGGTATCAATATCATATGTTATTACCATTAGAGAAAAAGAATCGCAAATATTTACTAAAATATAGCTATCATTTACAACTTTGGTAAACGCATGCTAATAACAAAAACTTTAAAGGCAAATTCAAAATATTGTATATAATAAGAATAAATAAAAATAAAGTATTTAGATACGTCGATCAACAGTTGTTTTGCTTTGTATCCCATGGGTTCATCAGAAATTTAACCCGATCGCGACACCCACTTTTATGCGCACAACAGCGCTGATGTCTTTCCTCCGCCTACTACGTTCTGATTGGATGAAAGTCAGTCAAAACAATTCCTTAAAACTGTAAAGCACATGGTGTACAGCTCCAAACTCCAGGGTATTTCAACGCATCATATCTGACTTCGTAATTTTGTGGAAATGGGTTATAAAAAGATTCTTATTTTTATAATGTGGATTGTTTCCGTGAAAGCAGGAAATCGGCTACTCGGCTTTAACTTCAAAAGTGTGAGTCCAATGGGACAGAAAGAATGCCTCAAAGTTTGTCATCGCTATACGGATTGCCTCTCCATCAATTTCAGCAGAAATCGTCTTTTATGTGAGTTAAATTCTCAACAAGCGTCTGACACTACCACGGTGACAGAGAACAGCCCTGAAGCGGAGGATTTTATCTACATCCCCAGACAGTCAACACCACAAGTATGTTTTTTAAGAATTAGAATTGTTTAATGTTTTTCATTCTAATACTAAGTGAAACATACATTGTACATATATAATTTTGGTGTTTTTCTGCTAAAATTAACATGCATTTACTCCGCTTAGGAAAGAGCTTTTTGTCAAAATTACTAAACATACATAAAAGCAGGAATATATATAATGGTTAATCATATTTCCCTATCTGGATCCATATTTTCAATATTACAGGACGTGAAATCTCAGACAGGTGCCTGCAGCAGTGTACCATGTCCCGCTGGACACACGTGTTTTGCCTTACAATCAGGGAAAGCAACCTGCATTGCTAGAAGTACGTATCTCTATCAATCAACAGGGGATGCTTACTCCTCCTAGACCCTTGATCCCACCTCTGGTGTGTCCAGGGGTCCGTATTTGCCCAACTTTTTATTTTGTATTGCTTATAGGAGTTATGAGATTGATCATTGTTCGTTATCTTCACCTTTCATTCCGACAATATACGATATTTCAAATGTCCTCTATCGGCAGCTCCATAACTCTGTATACAGTAACAATATGTAATTTGGAATTTGACATTGGAAAATTAAACCTTTCGTTTCAGGGGCTAAATAGTTCATGGAGTCATTTTTAAAAAAAAAATAAGTCAAGTTCTCTGGGACAAATCTTTGATTTACCGAAACGGCAATATTTTGACTAGTTCATTTTTAACTTTTATGCAGATCGAAATAAATCCTGCATTTTACGTCAGGTAAAATATGTAACATTAAAATCCTTCGAAACAACGAAGTAAAAATAATAACTTGATGTTATAATATATGTTTCGCCATGACCCCCCTTTGGTATCACTCCTTCCTTAGTGATACTGCTTTCCTATAAAATAGAGAATGCAGACGATGGTGTTTCTTCATATCTGTAGCACACACCTGATCCCACCTCTGATATATCCAAGGGTCCGTGTTTGCCCACCTCTCTATTTTGTATTCCTTATTCGAGTTATGAAATTGGTCAATTTTCGTTATTTTTACCTTTAATCTGTAACCTTTCCGTGCAAATTCTACTGGAAAATGATTGACGAGAAGGTCTACATTTCAGTATCCACACAAATATCATATAAGGTTACTACAGAGCGAGTTATATATTGTTGAATAACGGAAGCACATTTTCAGAACGCCACAAACATTTGAAAAAGCTACGTCAAAATGTAAGTTGATCTAATGTAAGTAATGTTTTAAAGTAAGAAATGTGGAATCTCATCAATATTTGGAATGTAGTATATTTGCTTCATTTGTTCACAACACAGTATTGTGGCGGATCGAGGAAATCACAAAATAAGAATATATATTTATTCATATCATTATTCGTAATATAGATACCGTAAATTCAATATACTTATGCTAAAAATTAGAAAATATTAAGATAATTTACTACTTTGAATAAAGTTGTAAAAACAAACTGATATTGTGATACTCGAACCTATGCTTGTGTATTTTAAATACTAGAATATATCATTTCACAATGAATGTTATGCAAAACCTGTGTACGATAGTTTAAAATCGAACCAAGATGTCTTGACTTAAATGTACAGGTACTCATGTTAAGGTCAAAGATAGCAATAATTGAACGTTTTTCAGACACATTTCATTTTGTTTTGTGAGTTTTACGGATTATCGTGAGTAAGAAGTGGAACCTCAATTTTTCAAGTGGGAAAAGTCAAGTTCAACTTAATGAGGTAGCAAAAACAAAGATATCTTATTTAATAGACTATCTAACATCGTTATAAATACAGCAGAGAAGAGGGCGTGGGGAAGAATTTTTGGAAGATATATACGAGTAATTCGTTCATCCTCTCACAGACTGTGGATGAGATTTTGAAGACATTGTCTTCCTATACTACATGAAGTGGTATAAGAATAAGGCATCCCAATAACGCTGGAAGGCCATGAAAACCGCTAAAGTATGTACTTAATGACAAAAGCGCAGTTGTTTAAGTAATCTTGAGGGTTTTCAATGTCCCAAAATATCTTTTCCCGGTTTCTGTTAGCTCTTCGCTTCAATAGCATGGCTTTCACGATGTTTATACAAACTTAGGCTGATCTGAAAGCAATACAAGTTGTAATTGACGGCATTTTTTCAACTATCCAATTATGCATCAATTAACTCCTATCAGTTTAACTGATATAATCCCCATGTTCTGAAGAAACATTCAGCAAAATAAACAAGGGAATATTGTTTGAGAGCATATCTACAATGAACACTTCGTATAAACCGTCATTGCGTTGTGTACACGGACAGGGAAACGATGATTGCCGAATGTAATCGGGTTGCTGAGACCGATGTCATATACAAATATGGAAACTGACGTGAGTAAGAAGTTCCGTTTGTTTTAAATATTACATCGTTTCATGAATGACAAGAAGTACTATAAATGTAAGAAAGTAATAATTACGCAAATATGCAACTCAAATGAAATTTTGATAGTGAATTTTCTATAAAATTGGCATGTTAATTTTTTTTTTTACAAATCTGACACATGCTCAGTGCCTCTCTTTCGCTTTTTTCCCGAACTAGTGACCTCCAAGGTCAATGCACATCGGAGATTACTAACAGGAATTACTGACAGGATGACAGTGATTCATGAATCGACATTTTCTGTGAAATATCAAAGCTCTATCATTTACTGTTCAAAAGTTATTAGCAAGGTTAAAGTTTTCAAAAAGTAGGTCAAATTCCAAGGTCAGGGGTCAAAAATGTTGGTACCCACGGAAAGGTCTGGTCACAAGGAATACTCATGTGAAATATCAAAGCTCTATCACTTACTCTTCAAAAGTAATTAGCAAGGTTAAAGTTTTCAAAAAGTAGATCAAACTCCAAGGTCAAGGTAACGGGGTCAAAAATGTTGGTACCCACGGAAAGGTCTTATCACAAGGAATACGCATGTGAAATATCAAAGCTCTGTCACTTACTGTTCAAAAGTTATTATCAAGGTTAAAGTTTCAGACAGATTTACAGAATTACAGAATGACAGACAGGGCAAAAACAATATGCCCCCCGGTCTTCGATCTCGGGGGCATAAAAATTCCATCTTCATCTAAAAAGTCTCCAATTATTTTCACACCATGTTGATACCATGTTTTAACATAAATGCCTTTATTATTACCAACACACATATTTGTATTGTGCCATACTGGTATAGAACTGAGTTTTTGCATGGTATATTTATCATCCATTGCTCGCATCATTGGTAACCATGATTGAAAAACATCACGCCAAAAATCATTGCTATGGTTTATAACAGTATAAATATATTCATCTCCAAAATCTATCATTTTTTTACCACCTCATTGCCATGGACTGCCAAAAAATATCCACCCATAGTTTGTGACTGTTAATCTTTTAATCCAAAAACATTTTGAAGACATTATAAAATTTTCACCTCAGCCATTTTCATGCCACCTTTAAAATAACTTTGGGTTATAATTTGTCTCTTGACCTTGTCAATCTTTGAATTCTATATCAATTTAAAAAAAAACCAGAATCTAAATCTTTAAGTCATGATCAACTTTAATACTTAGATAATCCATAAGTCACGGTAAGATTTACTGTTTAGATAATCCATAAGTCATGATAAGCTTTAATATTTAGATAATCCATAAGTCATGATAAGCTTTAATATTTAGATAATTGAGATGTTGATATAGTTGAAAAGGTCGTAAATACAGAGAACCTCGGTCTTTTAATTGGCGACAGAACTTCATTTCTATTATTAATTCTGTCCAAAATCATGCCAGACGATGGGATAAATATGAAAAAGATGAACTTGATACATTGTCAGAATGCGTTAAAAGCATAAGAGGGATATTAAAATTCCGCATTAGACGTATGGAAACAAAAGCTCGTACCATATATCCTTCCGTGTTTAGTAAACCAGAAGTGATAAAAGAATTAGATAGGTTACATGAGGAATATGTTTTGGTTCCAACTGACAAAGCTAGTAACAACATTGTCTTTGTTTGTAAGGCCCATTATTACAACTGTATTTTAAACGAACTTGGCATTAATTCCACTTTTGGTAATCGTACTTATACCTCAACTGCCCTTTCAAAAGATGAATTCTTCACAACCATGCTTCAGTTTTAAACACATTTAATGTCCCAGTCGAATGAATATGAGTTACCGTACCTATACTGGATTCCTAAACTACATAAAATTCTTACAAACAAAGATACATTGCCGGACCCAGTAAGTGCTCTGTCCTATCTTAGGTATTTTATTTGAAAGTAGATATTAACGGCAAACTGACACCTCAACTGTATGACAAACAGGATGATTTCAGTTTCTCCATCGTCAACTTCCCATATTTATGTAGCAATATTCCATTAGCACCTGCATATGGTGTTTATATATCTCAACTGATTCGATATGCAAGAGCTTTTTCTGCGTATAGTCAGTTTTTAAATCGAGGTAAGCTACTGGCAAACAAGTTTATGGTGCGGGGGTTTCAACAGTCTCGATTGAAGTCAGCATTTCGCAAATTCTATGGTCGTTATAACGATCTACTTCGTCAATACAACCTATCATTGGGTCGAATGCTTTCTGACTTGTTTCATACCGATTGTTAAGTCGTTCTTGGCACACTGATTTTGACTGCAGATAACTCCGTTTACCTGATCAGGATATAGGGTTCACGGCGGGTGTGACCGGTAAACAGGGGATGCTAAGTCCTCCTAGGCACCTGATCCCACCTCTGGTGTGTCCAGGGGTCCGTGTTTGCCCAGCTATCTATTTTGTATTGCTTGTAGAAGTTGTGAGATTGATCACTGTTCGTTATCTTCACCTTTCATAATCCATGAGTGATGATAAACTTTAATATTTAGATAATCAAACGAAAGAAATAGATGGTAAACTTTTGATTTTGGAATAATTATCACTTATATCATCATCAGAGAGGTCATTGCTTTCGATAATCTTAACCTTAATATTGTGACCTTTGGTTGCCATGGGAACCTTTAGCCTCCCCCCCCCCCTCATTTGGAATGTTAGCAATGTACTAATAAAAATAGAATAATTTCATGAATCGTTTTCAACGCCCGAGCTTGAATAGTTGAAAAGATGTTTTAAAGGTTTTTCCTATATATTCAACATATACATCTAACACTTTGATCCCGTATTATGGCTCCATCTTATGCCTGTAGGTCATGATTCTAACAAAATTGAATTTACACTATATCAGAGTGCTGCCATCTTTTGAGTTTTCCTGGTCTAGTGGTTCCTGAGAAGATCTTCCTGATATATCTGTAATCTGTATGCAAAACTTTGATCCCATATCGTGGTCCCACCGTATGCCTGAAGGTCATTATTTGCACTATGTCAGAAAGCTATCATGACGATTTTCTCGATATATTTGTACGTAAACCTTACCCCATATTGTGGCTCCATCCTATGCCTGGGTGCTATGACTTTTACAAGCATTAATCTGCACTATGTCAGAAAGCTACCATGTAAATATTGACGTTTTAGCCCAGTGCTTCTTGGTAAGAAATTTTCAAAGATTTTCCCGACATATTTCCCGACGGATTTCAAACATTTCGGTTGAGCATCACTGAAGAGACAGTATTTGTCGAAATGCGCATCTGATGCATCAAAATTGGTACCATGTAAGTTTTACATTATGACCCCTGGGTCGAGGCCTCTGTTGGTGGACTGTTAGTCTCCGAGGGTCTCTACAGCCGAGTAGCTAAGTACTTCGTTACTAGCTTGAAAATACGGATGTATATTTAATTGCTGTTATAAAATTTAGAAATTCATTTCAAAATTAAGGATTATCTCCCTCATGCATAGCTCTTATCCTTGGACGAATTTGGCTCCACTCTTTTGGCACGCTGTTTTTGGCTATATTTAGCTCTAAAACTTCATAGTTATTTTGGATTTCAAACATTTCGGTTGAGCATCACTGAAGAGACATTATTTGTCGAAATGCGCATATGGTGCATCAAAATTGGTACCGTATAAGTTTCACATTCGAATGTAAAAATTTGATCCCATATTGTGGCCCTATCCTACCCCATCCCTAAGGACCAAGCTTTTTACAAACTTGCATTATACCAGGAAGCTGCCATGTGAATCTGAACTCTCCTGACTCAGTGGTTCTTGAGAAGATTTTTTAAAATATCTATATATATATATACGTGTTAACCTTTAATGTCCTATTGTGACCTCACTCTACTCTCCAGGGTCATGATTTAAAAACAATGAATCTGCATTATATCAGGAAGGGGAAGATAACGAACAACGATCAATCTCATAACTCCTATAAGCAATTATACAAAATAGAAAGTTGGGCAAACACGTACACTTGATATACCAGAGTTGGGACCAGGTGTCTAGGAGGTGTAAGCATTCTCTATCGACCGTGAACCCTATATCTTGATCAGGTAAGTGGAATTATTCCTAGTAAAAATTAATGTGCCAAGAAACCAAGAAGCTTTCATGTAAATTTCAACTTTTCTGGCGAAGTGGTTCTTGAGAAGAATTTTAAATGACCCCACCCTATGTTCGCATTTTTTTTTTTATCATATCCCCTTTGAAAAGGGTCTGATTCTTCATTTGAGCAAACCTGAAAACCCTTCACCCAAGAATGCTTTGTATCAAGTTTGGTTGAAATTAGTCCAGCGGTTTTAAGGAAGACGTCGAAAATGTCGATGGACAGACAGACGGAAGCCGGACAAAAAGTGATCAGAAAAGCTTACTTGAGCTTTTTGCTCAGGTGAAGAAAACGTACAATTGTTCCCCTCTTGAATTGTTACTGGTTTTCCAATTTTGGCAGCTAGGGAATTCTTTGCTTCCGAAGAAAAATTTACGATGTTTCACAGATGTGACTGTTATCTTGAAAATTCATACAAGTGAAGTATCTGATTACTTACGAGAAAGCATGCGGAACAAACGAAAAGCCATTTCAAAATCTAACACTCGTACCAAATATTGATGTATTATTCTAAAAAACAGACTCGAAGCATCTAATAAGTCATTAATACTTGAAGCTATTAGATTGATTGTATACTCTTTAACATCTCTTTCGAGAATTTTTTCACTGATATTGAGACGTCACCATTGCCAGTGAAGGGTTGCAAATTTTGTTTTAAAAAAACTAAATATTATAAATATGAGTGATAATTCTTTCTGGTTTTTCTTTCTTTCTTTTTTTTTTTTGGAAAACAGAAAAAGGCGTTGTTGCATGTAAAAATGTGTAGATTAAAATAGGTTAAATGGTAATTTTCACTTGTACAACACGTATGTTCTTATATCAAATATAACACTTAATGAGAAATATTAGTGACTTTTTTCCAAACCTTGTAACTGTAAATAAAAACACATATTTGTAAAATAAACAACACAAATTCAGTATTCTTAATTTACTGCGGCCCTCACCTGAGTCACTTTGCCATTGCTGTTCTTCGGAAGGTTTATATCTCCTTTCATCTCGTAGAAGATTTTGGTCCGATATTATGAACCCATTTTAGCTCCATGAGTTTATGACTTTACCAAATATGAATTTACACACCTGTGAAACTGGACCCAGATAAGATTTTAATGCAAATGACAGGTACATGTATACTTCCTACTCTGGATATGTCAGTGGTGGGGTCAGGAGTCTAGGATGAGTAAACACCCTCTGTCGATCTGTCACACAAGCCATGAGCCCTATATCTTGATCGGGTAAACGGGGTAATCCATTGTCACAACAGTGTGTCACGAACGGACGGCCTAATAATTGGTATGCAAAACGTCAGACAGCATTTGACCCAACGATAGCTTGTATTGGCAAACTAGATCATTATAACGACCATGGAATTTGACTTTAAACGAGATTGTTGAAACCCCTTTAACATCAACTTGTTTGTTAGTGGCCTGCCTTGATTTATAAACTGATCATATTCAGAACAAGCTCTTACGTATCGAATCAGTTTAGAGATATAAAAATCATATGCAGATGATCATGGAATATTGCTACATAGATAACGTTGACGATGGAGAAGTTAAAATCATCTTGTTTGTCATAAAACTGAGTTGTTAGTTTGCTGTTAATATTTATTTTCAATAAAATATCTAAGTACGATGCAGATGCGGAGGACTTTGTGGTGTCCTTTATATCAAGTTCACAGGCATATATATCGAAGCGAAATATGAAAGAAAATGATTATTATTAATAGACGAAACGTCGTCGGTATATCTAAATGGTGCGTTGAAAGCCACAGCGGGAATTTTTTTCTTCTCATATAGAATGAATGAACTCTGTTTCATAAGAATATATAAAATGGGTCTAATAACAAAGAATTACAATTCGTGCAGAATTCTAACAGACTGTTGGAATACCTAATCACCAAAGACTACAAACACATTGTCAATGAGGAACTCCAGAATACCCCGACAGAGCTGACGTTGTGTCCTTGGGAAAGGCACTTTACATGAATTTCCTCACTCCACCCAAGTGTAAAAGAGTTACCTGGCTATAGACAGTGAAAGATATTGTTAGAATGTTAGTGCTCTAGCGCTTGTGATGGCAGCTTGCACTGTATGCTTCCTAGGAGGCTGAGAAAGTTCTAGATTGATATAAGGTCTGCCGGGGTAATAATGTACATTGATTATTTTAAATCGCTTTGATCAGCATACGCTGGAAAAGGCGCTATATCAAACCAATCATTCTTATTATTATTCATTATTATTCACAGTGAGTTTAAGGTGTTCCGAGTAAACTAACAAGTAATAACAGCATATTCCATTTAAAGCAAAATTCTTCCAAGCGTCGCATATTTTTAGTAAACATCGTTTAAACAAACATTATATCACGTGGTGAAATCCATCGCTTAACTATTACGTCATCATACAAGTGACGTAGATTTATTTTTATCCGATATACTTTCCGATAGACAGGCACAGGTGAAAGATGCACTCAAATCATTTGCAGTTTGTCCTTAATGTCGACATTGATATGATCAATTTGAAAACTAATCCGGACCGGTACAATATCCTCTCACATATAACAATTTCCATAATATCCACTCAAATCTTGGGCATTTGCCAAATCTCATCTAAACGAAGCAAAACATCCTACCCTCCGTATCGAAATTATACAACTGCAATTAGTTTCCTTTAGCATATTGCCTTGATCGAAATAAAATGACCTCATCTTTCACCAGTGCTCAGTCGAAATGTACACACGATTGATTTTCTTTACTCTAAATGACGATATACATCGGGAGCGATTTCAAGGTCACAATGTAAGATAAAGATAAATATAGTGCATGCTATATATAAAAATATGAGACATATATTATCAAAGAAAACTGATAACATGAAACTTATATATTATCAAAGAAAACTTAAAAAAAGAAATCATCTAACAAACAGATTTTTACACAGGGGATGCTTACTCCTCCTAGGCACCTGATCCACCTCTAGTGTGTCCAGGGGTCCGTGTTTGCCCAACTATCTATTTTGTATTGCTTGTAGGAGTTATGAGGTTGATCATTGTTCGTTATCCTCACCTTTCATACAGCGTAATCACTGGATAACGGTAGTAAATAACGAGAAAATATTATAAAATTTTCGTCACGATACAACTATAGACATGTACGCTATGACGTACTTTTATATTGTGATGTCATATAGTGTGAAGTACGCTGATATACCTTTTGTGATTCTTGCTTTAATTTTACTTGGGACACCTTAACCCTATTGTGTTTTTTTATTTCAACGTCAGAGTACTTTTGCGCGGAATCAAAGAGGTGTTTCACAAGGTCATCTTTGGATGACTGATCACCAGATACGAATATTTCCTTCATCCAATTTTGTTGACGAAGCAACTGTCTATGATGTCAAAAGTATTGTCTTTCATTCATCGTGTACTGTGTTGAAAAGTCATACGTTTTGATGTAGATTTGAGAAAAGCTTAATGATTTCAAACTTACTAAAAGTTCTTTAGAATGTTTTAGAATCCACATTTGATTTACACCACTTCTGGCATACGTTGTTGCAAAGTACGTTTGACATTTCTCCTTCACATTTGTTAATAGTTTGGTGAGGAGCAAAGATAGAGGCTTTGTAGTTCTAATAGACTCGATCCAGCAATGTATCTTTCTTTGTAAGGGTTTTTGGGAAGTTTAGGAACCCAGTATAGGTACGGTCACTCATAGTCATCCATCAAATTGACTGGGGGTATTAAATGTATTCAGTGCTTTGAAACAGATAACGTTTGTTTTTGCAATAAATGTTTTATTAAGAAATGCCTCACATGATTGAAAAATGACTGTGTGCTATTGGGATGCTGGAAGCTGAAATGCCTCAAAGGAATGTAGCAATGCAGTTTGAAGTTCATTTAACCACTGTAAATACTTTATGAAGACGATATCAGCAAATTGGCACCGTTCGGGACTGCCCATGATCAGGACGACCGCGTCTGACGTAGATACGTACGTCATATTTGCGTAATCAACTCCAATTGGCTTCCTTGACCGCTAGAAGCCTCCCTGGGTATCGAAGGATAAGGCCTTGTACCGTATGGAACAGATTGAGACAGGCCAACATCCGTCTTCGATGTCCTACTATCCGTTCTTTGGTGCTATGGCCTCACCGTGTTGCGAGGGTATCGTCGTGTAATAGACAACGTTGGTTCAATAACATAAATTGGTGTGCTTTTAGATTTTTATTAGCCTCACCAATTACGTATGGATATATAGAGGATCTATCTATATTGCGTGTTTTAATATTTGGTTTATCCAACATGTTGATATAGTGTATTTATTCCCGAGGATTGTTGAGCGAATAAATACACCATATAAACGAGTTGGATAAACTAAAATATAAAAATACGCAATTTAAGATGTTCTATGTATCTCATACGTCTTCTTTTCGCTTAATTTTGAGATCATCCCCTGTATTGTAGAAACAGCTGATTGAATTTGTTTTGAATCCGTGGCTTAGACGTCGTGATTTATCAGTCATCCTTACGCGGGAAAACATAGTGCGCATATAATCCAAGGGTCTCTACAGCCCAGTAGCTAATATCTATTATGTATATAATAACATTTATGGCGAAACTTTTTCCTTATATTATTTATATTAGTTAGTACCGGGTAACCCGTATTGTACCTCTGAACATTAAACCCCGTCGGGAACCCCTATTCAACATTAGCACAGTTTGTATCTGAACCAATGAAAACTTGTGTATAGATCACGTGTCTACTTCTGTTAGAAAGTTTTGATTGTTTGGACTTGTAGAAAGCGTGTTGAAATTTGAGAAATCCAGTAACCCACCACCTCCCCATCTTAAATCCCACCTATATATATATATATATAAAAATGTAGCCTAATTATTCGTCATCTTATTGTAGCCCTTTTTGTTCGCCATCTTTTTGCTTGTTGTACACTTTGGAACAAGTTTCCAAGGTCTGTATTTTAACTAGTCATTGTTTGTTATTTGTGATAATCATGTATGGGGAAAATCAGGACAGATGTGTTGGAATCCTATGTAATTACATTGCATGTATCTACTGATATTCCCCTGTTTGAACTGGTCAGTACCATATTTATTTGTGAAATTATCTCTATGGGGGAAATCAGAAACGATGGGTTGATATATTGTGCAAGATTATGACAGTGTTCGTGGATCGCTGATTTCCCCTCTTCTTTGTATGAACCTTTATCTTCGTCATTTGTTGTCTAAAATAAATGACATATTTCATTCTCATACAGTTTTACAGTGTTGATTTTTAAAGCAAAAACAAACTTCGGTGAGCTGTCCTCTTGAAAAGGAAATAGTATGAGACATAAAACTACTTCGTTACTAGCTTGAAAATACGGATGTATATTTGATTGCTGTTATAAAATTTAGAAATTCATTTCAAAATTAATGATTATCTCCCTCATGCATAGCTCTTATCCTTGGACGAATTTGGCTCCACTTGTTTGGCTGTTTTTGGCTATATTTAGATCTAAAACTTCATAGTTATTTTGGATTTCAAACATTTCGGTTGAGCATCACTGGAGAGACAGTATTTGTCGAAATGCGCATCTGGTGCATCAAAATTGGTACCGTATAAGTTTTACATTATGACCCCTGGGTCGAGGCCTCTGCTGGTGGACTGTTAGTCCCCGAGGGTCTCTACAGCCCAGTAGCTAAGTACGTCGTTACTAGCTTGAAAATACGGATGTATATTTAATTGCTGTTATAAAATTTAGAAATTCATTTCAAAATTAATGATTATCTCCCTCATGCATAGCTCTTATCCAAAAAAGTGGAGCCAATAAATGATCTCTCCGTAATGAAAATTAGATAGTGATTTTATAAATGGAATTATCCGTCATGCCGAATAGTTGACCAAAGACAAAATGAGCAGTCGTTCGTGATTTCAAAATTTGAGGCTCAGTATTGCAAATGTGCTTAAATGGTAGTTTTCTCCAATGCGACAATTTTAGATCAAAATTATGAATACTCGTCAAATGCAATAATCGAGAACATAAGCGTCTATAATGTTGCCTCCTTATAAACATTTAGTTCTGTAAATTTCCACAAGGCTGAATCAAGACTAAAATCACGGATTGAAGAAACGAACAGGCATTGTTTATTTATTCAACTATTACCAAAATGTATTTCTTCTGTAAGATCAAAATCAAACATCGATAAACAACGGATTAACTTCAGATCATATTATCTTAAGTTGTCATTAAAAAACTGGCTGAGATCCGCCATTTTACTATCATATTTTCCTATTTAAGGGTAGTTTATCGAAAACAAAAGTAGGTTTTTGATTACTTTTACGACATCCATTATAGCTTACGGAATTCATCTCACATATAAAATTTGGTTTGACAATCTTGCTAGGCGGTGGGTGCCGTACGTCACTGGTTCGACCCGGGGCTGGGGCGAACATTTTCAGTACCTAATTGTGATTATTTGGTGCTTTATATATTAATTAATTGATTATCACGTGTATCGTTTAGATCCTAGGGGTAAACGTAAGGTTGGGTGTTATAATTGTTTGTTTGTGGTTTATATATATATATATATATATATATATATATATATATATATATATATATCAGATTACTTTCGGAAGGTCGTTGGTCTCTTCCAGGTACATTGTATCTGGGTTCTCTCTTCCATCGATAAAAACTGGGCGCCACCAGATAACTGAAAATTTGTTGAGTGAGGCGGAAAATAGCAAAACAATCAATATGTATTAGATTTGGTTACGCAGATCGTGATCGTGAGAGAGAGAGGGGGGGGGGCGTTTGCTGATGTAAATCTTCATTTATTCTGCATTGATAGGATGCGCCGGAGAACCAGGTCCGGTTTATTATGGATACAGCAACCCCTTACCTGGACACCTGAGTAGCAAGGGTTCCTTTACATCAGGATCAAGTGACGTAGGGGAAAGTAGATACTACACATGCGCAAATGGAACAGTTCCAGTCGGCGGGAATAGTGTCAAGTGTCAAGCAAATGGCAAATGGGAAACACCAAACTTTTCATGCCAAGGTTTATATTTCATTGTATTAAGTTTATTCCATAAAGAAAAATCTATTAAGATAAGAAAAGTTTTACCCAAATTAACGTCCATGATTATTATGTTGACGGTGCTATGCGTACCATTAGTGGGGGGCGCAGCTTGGAATATAACCATCTTCATTTGGTATGCCACATATTACTGTTGTAACAAGAGAGGATATGGAATTTAGTAGTGTGTATGTTTACACCCGTATTTTCATTGTTTATTCGTGTCATTAATTTGGCTACATGTACAGGGGTCCGTGTTTCTCCAACTATCTGTTTTGTATTGGTTGTAGGGGTTATGAGATTGATCACTGTTCATTATCTTCACCTTACATGTACCTAACTCCTGTCAGGCAATGAGAAATATCTTAAAGGAAACAACTGAATCAATAATTCCATGAGATTGAGAAGCAAGCATGCGGGTTACCAAAGATATTTCAGAATATCTTTAACGTGTTTATATTGGAAAGTTTATATTTTCAGTTCTTAAGAAAGGTATTCTACAATATACAACACTACAAAAAAGAAACAAGTAAATTTATTAACACTGTATTATATAAGAAAGCTTTCAAATTAAGGATCAGTCAATATCTATTGGGGGTTGGGTCCGGTGCATTTCATATTTGCAAGGTGAAGATAACGATCAATGATCAATCTCATAACTCCTATAAGCAATACAAAATAGATAGTTGGGCAAACACAGACCCCTACGCACACCTGAGGTGGGATCAGGTGCCTACGAGGAGTAAGCATCCCATGTTCACCGGTCACACCCGCCGTGAGCCCTATATCCTAATCAGGTAAATGGAGTTTTCCATTTCCATTTCTAAAATACCCTATTTCCTATCATGAAAGGTGAAGACAACGAAAATTGATCAAATCTCATAACTCCTATCAGCATTTAATCATCTAAAAATACACACAAAAAAAGATGTTGTCCAATGTCAGATGTGTAATTAAAAAGTGTGTGCCCTATCTAATTATATATATATATATATATATATATATATATATATACTCTCCTTATAAATATCTTAAACACTGAATGACACAGCGACTGTGTGGGATTGCATCAGTGTGTATAAGTAGCGCTTCAGGAGCATAACAAAGCTTCCTTTTTAGGGAAGTCGTTGTGGCCGAGTGGACTTACGCACTGGTTTGACAATCTTGCTAGGCGGTGGGTGCCGTACGTCGCTGGTTCGACCCCGGGCTGGGGCGAAAATTTTCAGTACCTAGTTGTGATTATTTAGTGCTTTATATATATATATATATATATATATATAAAGCACTAAATAATCACAACTAGGTACTGATTATTTAGTGCTTTATATATAAAGCACTAAATAATCACAACTAGGTACTGAAAATTTTCGTCCCAGCCCGGGGTCGAACAAGCGACGTACGGCACCCACCGCCTAGCAAGATTGTCAAACAAGTGCATATACATATACATATATATATATATATATGTGTGTGTGTGTATGTATGTATGTATATTTCCATGGGCACGAATTGTGCTCCTTTGTTAGCAAACCTATCTCTATATTCATATGAAATGCAATTTATTCAAAAACCTCTATGCGAGAAGAAAAAATATTTTGCTGTGGCATTCAATTCGACATTTAGAAATATCGACGACGTTTTGTTTATAAATAACGATTACTTTCATGCATGCAAGGTGAGGATAATGAACAGTGATCAATCTCATAACTCCTACAAGCAATACAAAATAGATAGTTGGGCAAAATAGATATGTCGATTCGATATATTCCTGTGAGCTCGAAATAAAAGACACCACAAAGTCGTCAACTTCTGCTTCATACTTAGATATTTTATTGAAAGTAGACATTAAGAGCAAACTGACAACTCAACTCTATGACAAACAGGATGATTTCAGCTTCTCCATCGTCAACTTCCCATATTTATGTAGCAATATTCCAATATCACCTGCATATGGTTTTTATATCTCTCAACTGATTCGATACGCAAGAGCTTGTTCTGCGTATAGTCAGTTTTCAAATCGAGGCAAGCTACTGACAAACAAGTTGATGATACAGGGTTTTCAACAGTCTCGATTGAAGTCAGCATTTCGCAAATTCTATGGTCGTTATAACGATCTACATGTAATTCGTTAATACAACCTATCATTGGGTCAAATGCTGTTTGAAGTGTTTCATACCGATTGTTAGACCGTTCTTGGCACACTGATTTTGACTAAGAATAACTCCGTTTACCTGATCGGGATATAGGGCTCACGGTGGGTGTGACCGGTCGACAGGCGATGTTTACTCCTCCTAGGGACATGATCCCACCCCTGGTGTCTCCAGGGGTCCGTGTTCGCCCAACTATGTATTTTGTATTGCTTATAGGAGTTATGATATTGATCACTGTTCGTTATCTTCACCTTTCGTTCTTTAAAATAAGAATTGGTCATCAATTTATTTAAATGAAAAGTATAGTATAGAATTCGTGCTTTTGATTATTTTAGCTACACATTATTTATTATAAGGTAAACTGGCTGATTTGTTTCGAGCTTAGGTTGTACATGAATGCCTGATATACATTTACTTCATTAAAGTCTCTATTTGATAGCAAGATGGCGATTTCTTGAAATCTTACAAATGATTCTTTATGTAGCATGATGTAGTTTTATCAAAGTAGAACAATGTCGTATATTGTAAAGAAAAATTACAATTTGTCATTAAAATAATTAGATATTCCAGCGGACGCATATGATGTAGATTCAAGTTTGCTACTTACAAGAATCTAAAGCTAATCAAGTTGCTCTTTAATATGTGAATTGTGGTTCACAACTGGTTTTATGCAATGAAGTGTTCAATTCATGTTTTGTGACAAAAAATTCTTGATTAATAACTTGCAATTACAAATCCATCAATGCAACTAATGAACTCTAAAATTAGTTATTAGTGATTCGAAAGTTGTATATATACATGTATGTAACGCTTGGTATTATACATGGGACCATTAAATTAGGAAAAAACTAACTCAGGTATGTTAATCCAGGTCTACGAGACGTTACTTTTATCGAAGAATGCCGTTGCGAGGGTGGCCAATAGTATGATGTGAGTTTAGGTTAGGATGTTTTATATTCAACGTCAAAATGACCACGGTCACAGCGTTCCATGAACTCATAATCGTCAAAGGTCATTTGTAAATCATGTTCGCCAAGTTAACTCAGCGAGAATTGTATTCTGTCAATAAAGTGATTAATCAGGTGCTGATATACATGTACATGTAACATATGCAAATTTCAGCTTGCAGTCGGGCCTTTTGTTTTTGCAAAGATGAGGATATTGTGTGTTATTGGAATTAATGAGCGACAGTAAATTTACTACTCTGTAAACGCTGATTTTCAGGTGACAATTTGAAAATCTAGAAAATATCGCTATTATTTAAAATTGCAGTATGCACTTGGTCGAGTGACCCAAAGGGAAGGAATTATTGGGGGACCAAGAACTTGACGGAGAAAGGCTATGCATGTCAACGCTGGGACGCACAATCGCCTCATAGTCATGAATATAGAAACGTAACTGAATGGGTATGATTCAACTATTCATTGCCTCATTCTTTAAATGAAATCAAAATTTGCTATTTTACAGTCATATGATATAACCACAGACATATGTACTTATTTTATCTCTACAATTCCTACGTGTAGTTAAAAAAAACCTGAGAGGACAATCTGCTTAATCTAGAAAACTGACGATGAATGGTAGCTATCATATTTGTTATTGTTGCAGCTCTTCCATGATAATTTATTTCTACGCTTTACTTTTATGACAGGAAGACCATTGCGGTAATCCGGACGGCGAACCGCGACCTTGGTGCTACACAATGCAGGTTGACATCAGATGGGACTTTTGTGATATATCTGTATGTTAAACATCATCAAACGATCTAGTAAATGATTTACTAATTTCGGTTATGTATTCCATGAATGATATGTCCGTCTGATCACAATACAATGTTCTGTTCACATGGAAGACTATCAAGGCGAATTCCAAACACATTGAATGTACTTAGAAAAATGCATCACATTTGCACACTAAAGAACGAGTGAATTACAATACCTATTGGGAGACTTATAAATACATTTTCCAATATCCATTGGAATTGACATGTACGTGCATTGTGTATAGGTACATCAGCTCTAGTAATTAGACTGTTGGTATACTCCATGTTGATTTTTTGTTGTCATTAAAATGAGATGTGAAGATAGGTATGTTGTTAATGAACTAGCAATTGAGTACATCATCGTTACTAACCGTCTATTTGAAAATGAGTACATCAGCGTTACTGACCGTCTATATGAAACTGAGAACATCATAGTTACTAACCGTCTATATGAAACTGAGTATATCATTGTTACTGACTGTATATATGAAACTGGGTACATCATCGTTACTAACCGTCTATATGAAACTGAGAACATCATCGTTACTGACCGTATATATGAAACTGAGAACATCATCGTTACTGACCGTCTATATGAAACTGGGTACATCATTGTTACTGACCGTCTATATGAAACTGGGTACATCATCGTTACTAACCGTCTATATGAAACTGAGAACATCATCGTTACTGACCGTCTATATGAAACTGAGTATATCATTGTTACTGACCGTATATATGAAACTGGGTACATCATTGTTACTGACCGTCTATATGAAACTGAGAACATCATCGTTACTGACCGTCTATATGAAACTGAGTATATCATCGTTACTGAGCGTCTATATGAAATCGAGAACATCAGCTTTACTGACCGTCTATATGACACTGAGAACATCATCATTACTGACCGTCTATATGAAACTGAGAACATTATCGTTACTGACCGTCTATATGAAACTGAGTATATCATTGTTACTGACCGTCTATATGAAACTGAGTACATCATCGTTACTGACCGTCTATACGAAACTGAGTACATCATCGATACTGACCGTCTATATGAAACTGAGTACATCATCGTTACTGACCGTCTATATGAAACTGAAAATGTTAAACAACAGAACTACTTGATGAATAAATTAAAAGGGTTTTATTTAATTAAAAAGAGAAACACATTAACAAAGTGTTATAAATCGATACCAAATCTCACTAATCCGTAAATTTCGGACGATCATTAAACCGTATTCTTTAGAAATATAGCTGACAATCACGAATTGCGTTTTACCTACTGAAATAAAGTCCATTCCCGGTGTAATATTAAATAGTGACCAAGTTGAAAAACTATCCAAGGGGTCAATTTTCAACGGATGTTTCGTCAATTTTTAACGTTGAAATTTGACCCATACCGTTAATTAATTACCTTCCCAAGCGTGAAATCTTGATCCTTGTTAAAAAAAACCTTGGAGATCATTTCTGGTGGGGTCATATTTCAACATTTAAAAATGGTCCCAAATATACACATTGTTTCTTTGCTATTCATATTTCAGTCAGGTAGTCGGGGGTCATGTTTCAACATTTAAAAATGATCCCAAATATACAAAATGTTTCACAAATACATTGATCCCCACGTGTCGCTTGACCGGCGACATAAAACGATCATTTGTAATGACTTATTTGGCAAGTACGCTGTCTTATCAAAACACAAATCTCTCTCCAATAGAAATATGACTACCATCAATTAGAGCCCATATTCTATGGCCTTTACAACTTGCCATGGACATAAACTAAATAAATTTCCTATTTTAAAAAAAAAAATAAAATCTAGATGAAATGTTTAAGATAATAATTAAAATTTTGTACAACAAAGTCCACATTTTGAAATTTTGAATTTAGGAATTTCATTGGTCAATTTCATTTGACCCCTGACATAAACTTCAGAGCGTCATTAGATCTCTTTAAAAGAGGACCGAATTGGATTTTTAATCAGATTAATTGACTCCACTTTTTTGGCACGCTGTTTTTGGCTATGATAGCTCTAAAACTTCATTGTTATTTCGGATTTCAAACATTTCGGTTGAGCATCACTGAAGAGACATTATTTGTCGAAATGCACATCTGCTGCATCAAAATTGGTACCGTATAAGTTTTTACATTATGACCCCTGGGTCGAGGCCTCTGCTGGTGGACTGTTAGTCCCCGAGGATCTCTACAGCCCAGTAGCTAAGTACTTCGTTACTAGCTTGAAAATACGGATGTATATTTAATTGCTGTTATAAAATTTAGAAATTCATTTCAAAATTAAGGATTATCTCCCTCATGCATAGCTCTTATCCTTAGACGAATTTGACTCCACTTTTTTGGCACGCTGTTTTTTGCTATAATAGCTCTAAAACTCCATTGTTATTTCGGATTTCAAACATTTCGGTTGAGCATCACTGAAGAGACATTATTTGTCGAAATGCGCATCTGGTGCATCAAAATTGGTACCGTATAAGTTTTAACATTGATAAATACCGTCACATACAATAATGTAGAAATATCATTAAGTAAATTACCAGTTATTTGTACATGCGTTTGTTGAATGATGCCCACATAGTCAAATATGTAACACCATGTTGACATTGAAAACGTATATCATTATTTCTACCCTACGCCTCGTCAAAAGTCCCCAGAACGCTACATGATGGTGTGAATTTGATAAACTATACATGTTTGGAAATTTCAAATATCATTTTGATATCAAAGATGAAAATTTAGTTTATGGAGCAAAGCACATTTGGGTTGTTCGTGTCTGAAGTCCTTTGTATTGGGAGAGTAGGAAAAACATTTTAGGTCATGTTAGAATTTATAATAAATATGGAAATTTTCCCAAAGTGAAGGCAAATTCCTAATTTTAGCGCCACAGGCCATGTTCCCAAAGTAGAGGGATCAAAGCATTGAGGACGAAAACTTGATTCTGGTGTGTGGAGGGGGCAACTTTTAACGGGACTAATCATTTATTTTCAGCATGGTTTAGGTCAGATAATATATTTCCAGGTACGTCAAGGCCAGATTAAATACTCATATTAAACAACGGCTTAGTCACCAACTTTATCAAGCATAAAAAATGGTAGGAGAATTATGAATAAGATTGAAGATTTAACATAATCAAGTACAACTTAAATTGTGTCAAACTCTGAGCTTTCTTTTTAAAATCAACGTTATACGTACCACCCCTCCACAATTTCATATACTCGTGTTTTGTTTATTCCCAAGTTCCCACCATGTGACTGAGTGTGTATGCTGTTCAGTACTTCTTCCAGGTCTGAATCGCTCAAAACCCATCATTAAACATTCGTAAAAATCCGGATATACGTTCTGTTTTTCATGATTAAATCATGATTACTATTCGTATTATATTCTTGAATGGATAAAATGCATCCAAAAGAAAGGGGGCAACTGCCAATATTTAATATTTTGGTTAATAAATACATTTAAATGCTATAATTCATGGGAAAAAATCACGATTTCCTGTATTTCATCATTATATTTGTATATCATGCATTAAGTGATTTACGAGATGAATATCTGATAATGATAGTACCTTCTATTGCTCCTTTGCTTTAATGATTATCAAAATCAATTTCGATTACTACCACGTTTGGGAGCGATTATATTTGCCTGAATAGCAACCTCTATTTTGCATATCCCTCTTTCTCTTTCGAACAAAGGACTTTTACAATTTGACACATATACATATGAATTTAAATATTGACTTGAAAAGTTCTTAACTTGGACAATGTAATACCCTTATTCTTATTTTGATAAAGTAATAGTCCAGAAAAGATTCAACTCCAAAGGAAGACACATGAAGCAAAATACATGGGTTTTTTTCTTTTAGGGATGAAACGGTTGACAGCTGGGAATTCATTATTCCTTGGGTGTTTCTCTCTTCATTTTGAACATTTACATTATGTATGTAACAGTTAAGAAGCCGTTAAAAAAAACTACCCCATTACTGATCAAAATTTAATGTTCATCACTAACTTTAAATATTTAAAGCTTTTTCCAAAAAAACAAACAGAAACATTTTATTTAAAACTGAAAACAAAATTAAGAAACAATTAATGACTATTCACTTCAAAAAGCATCGATACTATCATTTATTCAAGAGCACTAGTTTTAAAGAATTATAAATGTATGAAATATCATTTTTAGGTTTCAATATTTCATGCGTCCGATTTAAATTGCAACAGAACTTAAAATAAATCAGTTTGAAATCAGTAGGCGCGCCTCAAAAGATACCAGCGCTACAACATGTATATTGAGGACGTTCAGAGAAAATATGGACGTCGCTCAAGTCTTTCTAGGAAAAGGATTCTAGACACAAGGCGCCAACAGCGTTATCAAACATGATTAGATGAAGTTTTAGAATTGGTAAAACACCACAAATTAAAATTGCAATAACAGACCCGTGAAAGACGGTAAAATTGTATCATTAGATATTGATCGATATTTTAATTAAAAGAAAAACGAAAAAGGATCAATGAAAGGTGAATATAACGAATAGTGATCAATCTCTAACTCCTATAAGTAATACAAAATTAATATTTGGCCAAACACGGAACCCTAAACACACCAAAGGTGGCATCAGATGCCTAGGAGGAGTAAGCATCCCCCGTCGAACGGTCACATCCGCCGTGAGCCCTATATCTAGATCAGGTCAACGGAGTTATCCGTAGTCAAAAACAGTGTGCCAAGAACTGTCTAACAATCGGCCAACTAGATCGTTATAACGACCATAGAATTTGCGAAATGCTGACTTTAAAAGAGACTGTTGAAACCTCTGCACCATCAACTTGTGCGTATCGAATCAGTTTGGAGATATAAACACCATTTGTAGATGATATTGCTACATAATTAAATATGGGAAGTTGACGATTGAGAAGCTGAAATCACCCCGTATATCTTAAAGTTGAGTTGTTAGTTTGCCGTTAATATCTACGTCCCATTCGAGATTTTTTCACTCGTATGGAGACGTCACCAACATAAGGTGAAGCGCCACATATTTTGACCTCTGCATGACCCTTACGGCTGTAAAATTGAGGGGTTTTATCGTTGAAACGCCTACCATGATACCAAATTTCCGCCAGAGTTCAAATAAGTACATGACGTAATGAGGCCTCAACGAGGAGTTTGACCGTGATCAGATACTGTGCCATGGATTTTAACACTATCTATTTTTACGTCTTAAGTTTTATTCGACCACGAAAGGGGCTCAAACCCACGTCTTAGTCACGACGCAAACGCTGTAACCAATAAGCCACCGTGTCCAGATTGTTTTCAATGGATGACATTCTTATTGATAAAAGTTAAACATAAAAACCAAATACTGTGGAATCATTTTAATTCGTGGGGTCAATGTTCCTGGGTAAACACAATTTTGCTATTTCGTGGGACGTAATTTCGTGGGTAAGCGATAAGATGTCAAAATCTAATTAAAATCATATCTTAGATCCGCGACGTATACTCTGCGTAAGAAGATCTGACATAACCCGATTAGGGGTCATGTTCATTTGAACTTTATGTTACCTAATCAGTGCGTCGCCTCTGAAGTTGTCGATGTTCACAATTCAAGGAAAATGAATACAATTATTAGGTTTAAAAGAAAATATCGCATCTAGATGTGACGTCATAATGCACCGTTTACGTCGACTGGCGTTCTATTCCTCGCTTTAACTAAGTAAACCCTCTTGAAAACTATTCAAATCGTACCCATCCCTATTTATACATAAATCACATTTCACAATTAATTTAATTTGGGTGTATTTTACATCGTACGATTTCTTGTTTGAATGAACGGAATAGATTAGGCATTGTTGCGAAACTTTGAAATTACTTATTTCTTCAAAACCATGCTTCAGTTTTAGACACATTTAATATTCCAGTCAATGGGTCGAATGAATATGAATTACCGTACCTATACTGGATTCCTAAACTACATAAAAATCCTTACAAACAAAGATACATTGCTGGATCCAGTAAGTGCTCTACCAAGCCCCTATCTTTGCTCCTCACGAAAATGTTAACAGCTGTGAAGGAGAAACTTCAAACTTACTGTGCGACTACATATGCCAGAAGTGGTGTTAATCAAATGTGATTCTAAAAAATTCTAAAGAACTTTTAGTAAACTTGAAATCACAGAATTTTTCCCAAATCAATAGCATTAAAACCTATGACTTTTCAACACTATACACAACAATTCCTCACGATAAATTAAAGACTAGACTTTTTGACATCATAGACAGTTGCTTCTTCAACAAAAACGGAAATATTCATATCTAGTGATCAGTCATTCAAAAACTTACTTTGTTAAACACCACTCTGATTCCACGCACAAGTACTCTGAAGTTGAAATAAAAAATATGCTACAGTTCCTCATTGACAATATCTTCGTGGTCTTTGGTGATCAGGTCTTCCAACAGTCTGTTGGAATTCCCATGGGCACGAATTGTGCTCCTTTGTTAGCTGACCTGTTTATATATTCATATGAAGAAGAATTTATTCAAAAACTTCTACGTGAGAAGAAAAAATCTCTCGCTGTGACCTTCAATTCGACTTTTAGATATATCGATGACGTTTTGTCCATTAACAATGATAACTTTCATTTGTTCTGGGTATAGTCAGTTTTTAAATCGAGGTAGGCTACTGACAAACAAGTTGATGGTACAGGGATTTCAACAGTCTCGATTGAAGTCAGCATTTCGCAAATTCTATGGTCGTTATAACGATCTAGTTCGTCAATACAACCTCGCATTGGGTCAAATGCTGTCTGACATGTTTCATACCGATTGTTAAGCCGTTCTTGGCACATTGATTTGACTGCGGATAACTCCGTTTACCTGATCAGGATATAGGGATCACGGCGGGTATGACCGGTCAACAGGGGATGCTTACTCCTCCTAGGCACCTGATCCCACCTCTGGTGTGTCCAGGGGTCGTGTTTGCCCAACTATCTATTTTGTATTGCTTGTAGGAGTTATGAGATTGATCACTGTTCGTTATCTTCACCTTGCATTCATATGTCGATTTGATATATCCCTGTGAACTCGAAATAAAGGACACCACAGAGTCGTCCACTTCTGCTTCATACTTAGATATTTTATTGAAAGTAGACATTAACGGCAAACTGACAGCTCAAATGTATGACAAACGGAATGATTTCAGCTTCTCCATCGTCAACTTCCCATATTTGTGTAGCAATATTCCATTATCACCTGCATATGGTGTTTATATATCTCAACTGATTCGATATGCAAGAGCTTGTTCTGGGTATAGTCAGTTTTTAAATCGAGGTAAGCTACTGACAAACATGTTGATGGTACAGGGATTTCAACAGTCTCGATTGAAGTCAGCATTTCGCAAATTATATGGTCGTTATAGCGATCTAGTTCGTCAATACAACCTCGCATTGGGTCAAATGCTGTCTGACGTGTTTCATACCGATTGTTAAGCCGTTCTTGGCACACTGATTTTGACTGCGGATAACTCCGTTTACCTGATCAGGATATAGGGGTCACGACGGGTGTGACCGGTCAACAGGAGATGCTTACTCCTCTTAGGCACCTGATCCCACCTCTGGTGTGTCCAGGGGTCCGTGTTTGCCCAACTATCTATTTTGTATTGCTTGTAGGAGTTATGAGATTGATCACTGTTCGTTATCTTCACCTTATATGAGAATAAACAATTCCATAATGTGGAATGATCTTCGTGGGAGAGATTACTGCAACTTATTTGCGAACCGCCGTAATAACTATCATTGTGTGGCGCAATATGACTGGTTCATAGTTCTTATGAACATTCCAAGCGAAAGGTCATGCTGACATGACCCCCTATGATATTATGTCAGATCCTATCGTAGCGATTGTGAGCGTATCTTAGGATCTGATTTTAATTGTCACCATGAGAGATAAGTGTACTTGATTTAAAAGAATGTTTGAGGACACGTAAATTCGTGGGTAGTAAGAGTGACTCACGAAATCCACGAACATTTATCCCCCCCCCCGAACTATGACGGTTCCACAGTATCTACATTTCTCAATATATTACCAGCAACAAAATCAACAGTATGATTTATTGGTGTAATTTATTTCTCAATATAGCATCGACCTGTGAACATACATACATGTATTTCAAACTATTGATATAAGGAATGAATAGTCGTATGATGGGGGATTCAAATACAAGAGAAATGATGTAATTTCCCCATTTGCCGTGTCTACAAATTAAAGTACTGTATGGTTCCATTGTTTATATACCCCTATAACACATGTATAAACAACGTAGACAGTTATTCATTCATTACATGTAATACAACTGAAATCAGTGCACGAGTCCCCTTGTTCCGCTTCGTTCATTTATACCTATACTATAGACATGTATTCAGGTTTCACAACATGCAACACTTGTATGTATACCGTGCAAACTCCGCTTCAATGAATGGGTTTATCTGAAATGTTACTGTGGAAACAAGTGTAATTGATTATTTTCAACAACAAAAACATTAAATAAAGACACTGATACAAGATACTGATATTTAAACTGTTCAAACTCCGTCGCCTCTTTCCGTTCAACAACAAATGTAGAAGATGGTGACGACGTTTTCACGTTTCAAAGCGACATCTTCCATGATCAAAATCCAAAGCACGGGTCCTTCAATTGACGTCATTTGAAGTTCCGAGAAGACAGAGGTGGTAGGAATAATTTATTTTTTACGGATTATTCTATTGTCCCTTCATGAAAATATTTTCAAAAACAAATCCTACATGCAGAAAATTAAAAAAAAAATTGATTCCCTAACAAACTGCTGTTTTCATTTCTAATATACAATTTCACACTTTCATACACTTTCAACAAGAAATATGAGAATTTTAAAAAGCCCCAGCTGTTAAAATATACATATAATATTTTTTGTAAAAAGGTGTAAATAATAAAACGTGTAATCGTTTAGTTTACTGCGAACTTAGTAGACTTCCTCTAGCGATCAAAATCAAACTTCGAATATTTAAGTATTGGATTAACATAAAACAAGGAAATAAATATATCTTAAAAGCATGATATGATGATGTTAGAAGACAATAATATACTCAGAGAATGAGTAGGTACTGTTTGTGATCTAAATGTTGTAGAGGACGAGTTTCACTTTATTTTAAAATTCCCTCTATATGATGACTTCAGAAAAGAAAATATATCTTAAGAAATTTTATTATACAGAACCCAGTGTTTTCAAATTATTATTCATTGCCAAAAGTACTAAACAACTGTCTAACTTTGCTCATGGATATTTTGAATGGAAACAACCTAGTTGGCATCTGACATTCTCATTGTGGATGTCTTATGAACCTTAGCTATAGTAAATTAAGAGGTAAAATACTTCTGCTTCGTGAAATGGAATTCTATAGATGGTTCAAAGTTATAAATATGAAGACACTTTCAACACACCAAGCAATTTGAAATTGAATAGAAAACATGCAACGATATAAATAGGTTTATGGGTGAAATGTATTAGTTTACTACAGGTGAATGAGGCTATTGCCCTTTGAAGTTCTGTTTATGCAGCTACTTGTAACGTACGTTGTTTGTCATCTATCTCAAGATGACATCACTTGTCTGTAAAGAAAAGAAAAAAAACATAGCAAAGGAATAACGTAGACGATGAAATGAAAACAAACAGATAGAAACAATTGGAAATAAACATTAAATGGCTTTTCATAAACCTAGGGCTAACCAGCAGTAAATCATTCACTGTTGTAGAAATAACCATACAGTTAGCATTGTAAAAGCCAACAGAAGCTATCGTAATTTTTCTTAACTGATCCTGGTACTACCAAATATGGACGAATTTTATTTCTCTAGAAAAGTATGAATGAAAGGTGAATGTAATATAAAAAGTATTGGAATATGGTATTACATGCAAGTCAATGTATCTAGATGCATCAAATGAAGGATTCTTGCAATGAGAAGTATAACGGGAAAATCATGGGATGTGTGAGCTTGCAACAAATATAATGAAAGTAGACAAATTATGGGAAATATATATTCTAAACTATGATGACTTGCGAAACGATAGTTAACAATGATTAGTAGGTACAAAAAAGTTGTCAATGTAAATGCCATCTGAATTGAATTGATAGATATTGAAAATGTCCACTCGTAATTAGCAAATTTAAACGTTGATCTCCATTTTAAAGCACACTTCTTGAATTTTTCCATTTTTGATACAAATTTGTTACTTACATGTAATATTACAATGTATTAAAGTATCGTATTCACTACATCCATTGCAATAGGAATCTGAACATTTGGCAAACCCCACCAACAGAAAGAAATGCATTTGACTCTCCTGAGAACCGGAATGTCAGGACGACTCGCGGAGAAAAGGTTACAAACTATCTCAAATTAGTAATAGTACTATGGATATCCCTTGATTTCTTTTTATTATTACCATTGCGTTAAAATGGTACAGAACAGCGCACTGTTACTATCTGGGTCTCCATAGATTTCGTTGTCAACTGACTTTGCATGGAAACTCCCTTACCATAGACACTGTGTGAATGTGGCACGATTATAGATTATAAATGGACGATAACCAAATTACTAGACACGTATTCCTATCAGCCTTGAACTTTTATAATAAGTCTAGCTGGACATCTCAAATTAAGTCATGATTTGAATGTGTAAATTCTAAACTTCTATATTATCATAGGTTACTGTCATTGGTGAATTTGAATACAAATTGCTGTGTAATGTTGAGAAGGAATGTTTGGTATAGACAAAATATCTTCTCAAGTTCCGTTTGTATAAAGATATGTTAACATATTTTAGCACTGAAAATTATCTTTCAATGAAAATTCCAAAATGTCATAGATCTATACTCGCACTATTCAGATACGGTATACTACCACTTAGAACAGAAACGGGACAATATAACGGATAATTAGCTGATACCGTGTGTTCTCTAGACAATATAGATGATGATCCTATTTTTCTCCTACATTCTACAATATACCCAAATCTTTATGAGCTTTGGTTGCAACCCCTCATATAAGTTATGCCTATTTTTTGTATTAGCAAATTTCCCAAGACAAACCGCTAAATTCATACTTTCAGCTTATATATACAGGCAGACAATATTGAGATTGTAAGGAATAGGCTATGTAAAATTTATACAGTACCAATTTTGATGCACCAGATGCGCATTTCGACAAATAATGTCTCTTCAGTGATGCTCAACCGAAATGTTTGAAATCCGAAATAACTATGAAGTTTTGGAGCTAAATATAGCCAAAAACAGCGTGCCAAAAATGTGTAATATTGGTATTTCCATTGTTATTTTTTCAGTAACATATAGGTCCGATGGACTCGGTGTTTGATTTAGCTTTTGTAATTTTTGTAATCATTATAACATGTCACTATGATAAACCATTTCCTTCTGTCTGTACCCTTGAAAATTCCATCTTATAAAATTCGTTTTAAAATATAGAAAAAGTTTCATCTTGTATATTTGTAGATCAAATATGAAGTTTTTTGTCTGCAAGATTTGGCAATGTGGTTCATTTTCCCTTTGGACGAGAAACAGTGCCAATCATAAAAACACGAAGTGTCTCAGACTAGTTAACTCTCTAGAATTCTTTGATTGAAATTTAAAGATAATGACATTCTTAACAAAGTGATTATTCGAGAAAACCAACTCCATTTGAAAGTGAATCGACTCAAATTCTAAATAAACCTCTAAATAGCCATCAAAGTTAAGTATGGGTATTAATTATCTGAAGCTTACCTATTGTAATACTTTGTTGAATTATTCATATCTAGTGTCTTTGTATCTCGGATGTGGTTGAAAGATGTGAATATTTGTTTGATCTGGCGTCTTTGAATACTGAAGATCTTCACCTTGCATTAAGTATTTACTGTTTTACTACGAGAAGGGCTGTCTCTATGATATAGCATCTAATCAACTTCTATTCACCAAAATAACAATTTGAAAGGGATGAAGTTACAAGATTTGCCATGTGCATAATCCTTCTTGAAATGGCGATTCCAGAATGTCTAATTTAAAGCGGATCCCTCCCATAAGAGACAAAACAAAATGGATTTGATATACATTTAGGAATGCGATTATATTAAATATTTTGGTTGAGTTTTTTTCGTGCTATAATTCGATGCATTGAGTCTAGTAGTGTGATGAATGTCTTTAAATGAGCTTTCACCAATTTATTTTATACCCATTATGCACATTGTACCTAATCTTGCATTTTACCACGATCTTTTACTATGAAGTCCTCAACAGATATCAAAACGAGGCTATTCCTTTACCTTCTAAATGTACTTTTATTTTGACAAAATTCAGTATTCTGTATAAAAGGTGAAGATAACGAGCAGTGATCAATCTAATAAATCCTACAAGCAATACAAAATAGATAGTTTGGGCAAACACGGACCCCTCGACACACCAGAGGTGTAAGTTTTGAAATAGAGAGGTAGAACAAGTCTCTTTTTAATTACAATTTGTTTTTAAAATTTGCTTTTCAGTAACTTAGATGTAATAAAAATGTTTATAGTAGGATTTCATTGATTAAATATGTCATCAACAGTAAGGCTGTCTAATCCCACTGTGAGCATTAATGTAAATGCATTTGCAATAGCAAATTCTTGATACTGTAGTAAATATTATTGCTAATCAGATTTTTACCTTAGATGAAATGGAATAAGCAATGGATTAATGGTACGTCGATTACTTTTTATTCTGAAATGGCACAGAATCGCGAACTCCTTAACCACACATGCACTCCTCTACCAGCATTACATAGAGAATTTGATGGAATCGTCCTTACCATAGACATTGTGTGAACATGACACGGTTCTGGAATCGTCCATTATCAATGGACGATAACTGGGAAAGTTTTTTTTACAATGTACGCGAACACAAATTGCTTTGTAATTTTTAGAATGAATGGTTGTTTAAGGTAAAGCAGCTTCCAAAAATACATTTGTATAAAGATATCAAAACAAATTCTTGCGCTGAAAATTATCTTTCAATGAATATTCCGAAATATTATAGATCTATTGGATATTTCAGATGTGGTATACTACCACTTAGAACAGAAACGATATGACATCATTCCATGATAGGGAAAGCTTATCTGCTGTGTGTTCTCTACATAGAATTGAAGATGAGAGTCATATCCTGTTACATAATCACTATACTCAAATTTTAGAATTGAATTGTTGCTAGCATTGGTTGTAAACCCTCATGAAAGGTGAAGTTAATGAACAGTGAGCAATCTCATAACTACTATAATAGAGTTGGGCAAACACGGACCCATGAATATATCAGAGCTCATATCATTTATGGCAATTTTTTTTCAATTAGTAATAATTTTTTCAAGACTAACCGCCAAATTCATACTTTCAGTTAATATATATACAGGCAGTCAGTGTTGTATGGAAAACACTATGCGTAATTTACGTATTTGCATTGTTGATGTTTCTTTACAATGACATACAGGTTCGATGGACTGGGTGTTTTATTTAGCATTTGGTATCAAACGTTAATTATTATAACACATATCACGCACTTTTTACTTGTCTCTACTCTCGAAATATCTTTTCCAGAAAATTTGCTTAAGAATGTAGGAAAAGTCCATTCATTTCTATTTGTAAGTCAAATATAAAGGAGTTTCTTTGCCTGTAAGATTTAGCACTGTAGACGTTTCTTACTTGGATGAAAAGCCGTTTAGATCATGAAAAACGAAGTGTCTTCGGACTTGTGGCGAGGAATATATTGGACAAACCGGAACACAACTAACAGCGAGGATGCATGTCCATCGCCAACAAATTAACGATCCCAGTACAAGAAATACCCCATGCAACGAACACTTTGACACCTGTGCTAGAAGCAACTACAGCGTATTTCCATTTTATAAACTTAAAACAGAATCAACGTCCATGAGACTTGCTAAAGAAAATTATTTCATTAAACTGTTTTCTCCTAGACTAAACAAACTTTAATCAATGCATATATGAAAAATTCTGATTGTTAAACCTCTTAATTCATCAACTTTTATCATGTAAATGTTCATGCTTATTTTGTCCAAGTCACCTTTCCCGAACTTTTGTATTATGACGTCATGTATCTATTCCCTCCTCGCAAAGACTATCATGACGTCACAATAGACGTCTCTAAGATAAACAACTTTGTATTCATTATTTAAAATTTGTATTCACCTGAGGATGGATGTTAAAATCCAGAAAGCGCTAGTGATTTAAATATATTTTGGAACTGTATATTTTCCTGCTTTTTTTATTGAATTATATATATATATATATATATATATATATATATATATGCCATTGCCTAATTTAATCAAACTTTTATTTCCAACATCATTTAGAACGTATCTAGATTATGTGCACGAAAATAACGGTTTCAAAGGAAGCCCGATTTGCACTATAGAGACTTTCTGAAATTCTTAGGCAATTCCTGAATGTCTAATTTTTAAAGTGGATCCCTTCCGTTAAGAATTAACACAAGGAACAAGTTTTTAAAGCAAAACAAAAGTGGATTTAGTCCATATTTTGAAAGGTGATATAATTAAAGTTTTTTAACTTCTCGAGTTATAATGAGATGTATTGATTGTTTGAGGTTTAACACTCTTATTATATTAGATGGCTCTGAGAAGTCTCTTAGAGAAACAATTAAAGAGCTAAACAACTTTTACAAAATTTCTGGACTTAAAATCAATGTATCAAAAACTCAATTAGTCTGGATTGGTAGTAAAAAATAATCATCTAACAAATTATGTGAGGATATGGATTTTCAATGGATGGATACCTTTAAACTTTTAGGGATAAACTTTGATGTAGACTTAACGAACATTCCCAAGCTTAATTATGATAAGAAACTAGTGAAAATTAAGCAAATCATAAATCAATGGAGTAAACGACATATAACACCACTTGGTAGAATAACTCTTATTAAATCATTGCTTATTTCACAATTGAATCCTCTTTTTATTTCACTACCTTCTCCATCAAATAACTTTATAAAGAATCTTAATGAAATTCTTTTTAACTTTTTATGACAGTGTAAGGTTGACAAACTTAAAAGAAAGCAAGTTATACAGGACTATGTAAATGGTGGTCTAAAAATGACGGACATAAATAAAATCATCTTGGATGAAAAAAAATTTATATTCTCAAGACACAAAATGGAAAGTATTGTTAAATAAAATTGTCTCCTTAGAAATGCTAATTAAAACAGGATCTGATTATATAAATGTTGTTTAAAAAGACATCAACAATGCTTTCTGGAAATATATCATTAATGCATTTCAAATAGTTCAAGATAAAATAAAAGTTTAATCCTGGTATGACTTTATAAGCCAGCCAATATGGATTAATAACAAAATCAAAATTGGAAATAAAACAGTTTTCTATAAAAAATGGTTTTAGCGTTACCTACATGTTAGGACATATGTTCGGTATTAACGAGTTTTGGAGTTTCTCTGACGCCTCCCACTGAACCTAATCTTTTCCAAACTTAGAGAACGATATTTTGCGTGCAATGGGGTTGTCATCCTCGACACGGGGCATCCTTTAACGTCCTATTCGATGGACATTTAGATGTATTAAGTCTAGCATCATAAAGAATGTCTTTAAAATACATCTCAATAATTTTTGTATTTTTATTTATTTTGCATACTCAACTTAATCTTGCATTTTGTCATAATCTTTTTATTATCATTTATTATTCTAAATGTACATATCGCTTTATCTAATTAACACAATTACCCTTAAGCGCTTGACATGTAAAACAAACTAAAACCAAAGAACAATAAATGCATAAAGAAAACAAACCATAAAATAATATTAAACTGAAGTAGCTAACAATAGGCAAACCTATATAATTATTCTCTTAAGTTCCCGGGAGATATCAAAAGTGATTCTTGTACCTTCAAAATGTACGTCTTTGACAAAATTCGTATTCTGTTACATTTGAAATGGAACAGTAAGGTAAGCCCTTGTTTTAATTAGAATTTTTGTAATAGATTTCTTAGCAACTTCGATGTAATGAAAACGTATATAGCATTTCACGATTCCGTTGATTAGATGCAGTCGATAGTAATGTATAAATCCTTTTAATCTCACTTTGATGTCTATTGTAAAGTTTGTTAACTGTGGTAAGTTTGAAAATGTATATTGTTAATCAAAGTGATTAAATACTTATTAATGATGATGGTACATCTATAATCACATTTTCTGCCTCAGTTAAATTCGAGTAAGCAGCATACAACAAGAGGCCCACGTGCCACATCGCTCACCTGAGTCACCTTCGCCCATATCTATAGATTTTCCATATATATATTCGCACATAAAACTTTGATCCCTATTGTGGCCCCAACCTACCCCGGGTCGTGATTTTTACAAACACGAGTCTGCACTATGTCAGGAAGCTTACGTATAAATGAAAGGTGAAGACAACGAACAGTGATCAATTTCATAACTCACACAAGCAATACAAAATAGATAGTTGGGCAAACAAGGACCCCTGAACACACCAGAGGTGGTATCAGGTGCCTAGGAGGAGTAAGCATCCCCTGTCGACCGGCCACACTGTAAACGTAAATGTAAACTTGTTTGGCCCAATGGTTCTTGAAAAGATTTTTAAAGATTTTCTCTATATATTAGTATGTAAGCTTTGATCCCTTATTGTGGCCCCGTCCTACCCCCGGAGCCATGATTTTAACACACTTAAATATGCAATATGTCAGGAAGCTTTCATGTAAATGTAAACGTTCCTGACCCAGTGGTTCTTGAGAAGAAGATTTTTAAAGATTTCCTTCATATATTGGCATGTAAAACTTTCATGTAAATTTCAGCTCTTCTGGTCCAGTGTTTCTTGAGAAGATTTTTAAATGACCCCACCCTATATTTGTATTTTTGTGATGATCTCCCCTTTGAAGGGGACGTGACCCTTCATTTCAACAAACTTGAAAGCCCTTCACCCAAAGATGCTTTTTGCCAAGTTTTGTTAAAATTGGTCCATTAGATATGGAAAATGTAAAAAGTTTATGGACAGAAAGACAGATGGACGGACGGACAGACGACAGACAACAGGCGATCAGAAAAGCGAGCTAAAAAGCGAGAAGGAAGCCAATCAACTACTATTATTAGTGTACGTCAGATTATGAAAGGAGTACCTTTCCGTATCGTCCGAGTATGTTATAACCTAGTAAAATTATATTAAAAATATATAAATACCTTAGAATTCATCTTGAAATGTTTACCAATTAGTATTTTGTCTTATTTTTATTAATAAAAGTTAATCATTGATTTTAATGTATGACAACACATGTATATCAATAAATGATAGTTAAGATTTGTTATTTGTAATATGCATGCAACGATATGTTTTCATATTTAGCTTGCTTTTAATCCTTATTGAGTCTTAATGTGATAGACCTTTGTCGCGTTTGACTTCAGTTTCAAGTTTATTCACTCAGACCATGTTTAGTGGTGAATGAGATACAGAACATATTTGACAATATTTTTTGTTCGATTGCAACAGTGATATGTGAATATATGAAAGACAGCGGATAAGAAAAACATATAAGAAATACACAATGATGAATTAGATATCCTCATTGACAATATCTTCGTGGTCTTTGGTGATCAGGTCTTCCAACAGTCTGTTGGAATTCCGATGGGCACGAATTGTGCTCCTTTGTTAGCTGACCTGTTTTTATATTCATATGAAGCAGAATTTATTCAAAAACTTCTACGTGAGAAGAAAAAATATCTCGCTGTGACCTTCAATTCGACTTTTAGATATATCGATGACGTTTTGTCTATTAACAATGATAGCTTTCATTCATATGTCGATTTGATATATCCCTGTGAGCTCGAAATAAAGGACACCACAGAGTCGTCCACTTCTGCTTCATACTTTGATATTTTATTGAAAGTAGACATTAACGGCAAACTGACAACTCAACTGTATGACAAACGGGATGATTTTAGCTTCTCCATCGTCAACTTCCCACATTTATGTAGCAATATTCCATTATCACCTGCATATGGTGTTTATATATCTCAACTGATTCGATATGCAAGAGCTTGTTCTGGGTATAGTCAGTTTTTAAATCGATGTAAGCTACTGACAAACAAGTTGATGGTACAGGGATTTCAACAGTCTCGATTGAAGTCAGCATTTCGCAAATTCTATGGTCGTTATAACGATCTAGTTCGTCAATACAACCTCGCATTGGGTGAAATGCTGTCTGACGTGTTTCATACCGATTGTTAAGCCGTTCTTGGCACACTGATTTTGACTGCGGATAACTCCGTTTACCTGATCAGGATATGGGGCTCACGGCGGGTGTGACCGGTCAACAGGGGATGCTTACTCCTCTTAGGCACCTGATCCCACCTCTGGTGAATCCAGGGGTCCGTGTTTGCCCAACTATCTATTTTGTATTGCTTGTAGGAGTTATGAGATTGATCACTGTTCGTTATCTTCACCTTGCATATGGACAGATTTTAAAAGAGGAGAGACGTGTGACAATTTCTTTAATGGTACATCAATACTTCAATGTTTTTGTGTTGGGATATGTTATTAGTTCACAAAATATGCATACAGTTTGTCGTTGAAAATATCTCTTTCCCAAGTACTGTTTCATGATTTTACCGATGCTTTACATTCTTAAGTAAAATGCGATTCAACAGGTATTTGAAAAGTGTGGCAACACCATGATTCTTACAATTTAAATGTCTCTATATCAGTATAGCATGATGCTAGTTCCAATTTTGTGTCATTATGTATCAAAACTGCACATAAGATATTGTCAAAGTCCAAATGTAGTTTAATCTTATCTTAAAATGTCAATTCCATATACAAATTGTGAAAAGATTAGATTTTGTGTGTTTATTTTGAAAATATGTAAACATTTGTCTTTTCTCCTCAATGTACATATGTACCTCTTGCATCTTCACAACTCATAAAATATATGATACTAAATATCCATTTTCATCCATCTTACTGTGAAGGTTTTGTAAGATTGTAAATTGTTGTGTACCCTATGTCCCTATAGAATTTTGGTCTGAGAATAAACTGAACGTGACCTTTGGAGCTTGAACTTATAAACTGAACTTGACTTTCAAAATTTTCACTGATGTTCTTTCCAAAATCTACAATTTGATTTGATTTTTGTTAGTCAATTAAAGGAAATTTTAAAGTTCTTTGATTACTGATATAATTTTTGAACACGCACAGGTGTAGTTAAAAAATTCTTACCCAATCATAAATAACAGCAGCACCGACGTTAATATTTCGAACTTGATCAATGGTATATTTCCTTAGACATTCTTGGATCTCTCTTAATCTGTCACTATCCAAGACATCCTTCGAATTCTCCTTTTCTTTAATTCGACTTGTGAGGCTGACATGGGGAGGAATGTCGGCAGGAGGGCGGAGGACATCCAGCATATTGTTCCAGGTCTAAAATAATCATACATGTCGTTGATATTCAAGTGGATCCCCATAGAACAGAAAGGAAAAATACTTTGTTGATGAATGTAATCTTATATTAGATTAATACAGAGTGTAAATAAGATTATCCTTAGGAAGTCTTTTTATGTAAACATAAAGTTTTGTTATTACACGTAAATGTAAGTTGCACTGTAATATAATTTCTAAACATTAAATCCAGACCGATCACTCTTGCTATATGCGAGTACCAAGAGATATGGTGCTGAGCGAAGCGAGGGACCAAATCGAGTGACGAGGGAAAATTTAACAACATACTTAGTACGTACATGTTTCACACGAAAATTTAAGACTATTTGTGGTATCTGTTTAATATACTATGACCCTTCCATATTTTTTATCCTTTAAACAAGATCATCAGCATTTATCTTGATTAATGCAATTTTGCATTGGCTGGGTTTGATAATAAGTGCCCTCAGGGGAAGTTTACCTATATTCAATAGACAGGTGATGGTGTACAGTAAATAGATTCTAAGGATTATTAGGGTTTTTTTTCAAAATACCTTAATGCTTCAAGAGTGGCTGCCATGTATTTTCAAATGCATATGGTTATAAGTTACAAATTTACTCCTTTGGACATTTTGGGCATGTCAGAAAAGAATTCAATGCATTTTCTAGAGATCATTTCTGAAAATGATCTTGAAAACAAAATATCTCGATGACCTGGGCGACCAACAGAAACAGATCAGATATGCTGATAGAGTGATATAAAACTGCCTCTGTATTTCTTAAATTTGTTTCAAATGACGAGTTGGATTACCGGATGTGTCACTTTGTGACTAAAACCCAAACACAAGATGTTGAGTACATCATCTTACACTACAAGGGCCTCGTATTTTCATGAAGTGTTGGTGATGGGTCATAACAGATACATCAGAGAGAGAGAGAGAGAGAGAGAGAGAGAGAGAGAGAGAGAGAGAGAGAGAGTAAAAATCGTAAATAGATTTATATCGCTTTATCAGCATGTCTGATCTTCTAGTTGCCCAGTTCATCTAAACTTTTGTAGGTTCCACACCAATTCTGGTCACTGAAACACCGTGTTCAGAAAGCGTGGCGCCTTTCGTTAATTGTTACCAATCATTGATAATTATTGGTATAATAATCAAAATCATATGACATATGGATATCTAACCATGAAGCTTGGATTTGGGGTGTACCAAGTGATTTGGTTTGGGCGAAAATCTTTTCTTCGAGGTGCGAAACATGAACTAAGACAATTTGGTAAAATGTGTCCCGTAGTACTCACATTGATGAACAAAACAAATCGCAAGAGATCACGATCTAAAATGTTACCCCTTAGGTCCTTTGTATAAAATTTTAGTAACATGAAATTTGTAGGCTCTGTACCTTCAATGACTCGTTCGGTTGCCCAAGAAGCATAAGAAATGCTTTAACCGTGTTGGTGACCTCTTCCACTACAACAGGAGCATTCACCAGCTCCCCTATAGCCCAGTGTAGAGTCGGGGGTTCTTGTGGAAATTTGTTTAATTTTTCCAGTTCTTTTTGAAATTCTTCAAGGTTTTGGATTTCCTTTTCACATATACGACTGTAGTTAGATTTCTTCAACATGTGAATTGTTTTTATCGTCACATCCAGGTTACGGCGTAGGTGTGCATCTCGTACCTCTATAATTAAAACAAAAAAGGACCTTCAACGTTAACTCTTGATTCCCGCTTACATTTTCCATTCGCATATCTAACACTCTGTTGTACCTTTTTAAAGAGGAATGTATTATCAAATTCATAGTAAGTCTCATGTAAGTCAGAATTCATTAAATTATCTTAATTACTACCTTTTCTTAAAGGGGTAAACAATTTTGACAACTGATATTATGCTTTGAAATGTTGTAGGATCAAAAAACATCAATACATTTTGATAAATAACCACGTAAATATATTTATATCAAACAATTGAATAAAGAAAACACTAAAGAGTTTTGTTCATAAATTTGATTTGATGGACTGTAAAATGTGTTTGCCAGTCATTGTTGATAGATCCGACAACCAAAAGCTACAAAAGTGCAGGCCCACGTGCACGTGACTATTTGTTAGCATAAAAACCATCATAATGAAAACTTTTCACTGTGGTTCACAAGGGTGTGCTTTGTACTTATAATACTAAAAATGATTGATTGATTGATTGATTGATGTTTCCGCCACACTCAACAATTTTTCAGTTATCTGGTGGCGCCTAGTTTTTATTGGTGGAAGAGAGAACCTAGATACAATGTGCCTGGGAAGAGATCACCGACCTTCCGAAAGTAAACTGGGAAACTTTCTCACTTACCGGCGCGAGCGGGATTCGAACCCGTGCCGACAGAGGTGAGAGTCCGTGTGATTTTGAGCGCGATGCTCTAACCACTCGGCCACGGAAGGGCCTTTATAATACTAAAAAAAATACAAAAGGCATATCAAGGGCGGATACATTTAAACGGGGATGGTTAAGGGTTATTTATGATTTCAAACTGAGTTAGAAATTAGGGGTATCAATTACACAGAGAAGAGGTTTGCATGTGCAAAATCCATTTCTTCTACAATTAGACAGGTGAACGGTCATACCATGCCAAGTTGTTGAGGACCAGACTTGTGTCTAAGAAAACTGAAAAGCGTTCTTCTAAAAGCACCGCACCCTTGGGAAGCAACACACACAAAGGATCCCAAACGACAACCAGATCATTACAGATCGACCTTTCACCATATGTAAAAGATATATGCACCTAAAGCCACAAGTGTTCGATTGTGCAATAAGCAGATAATTGATTAAAAACTTTATAATGGTCTTGTATTGCTGGCATACAACAGTATCTCACTTTGGGTTCATTGATTGTTTTACGCCACGTCGATAATTTTTCATTCATACTGAGACGTCACCAGTTATAGGTGAAGTAGCACAAATTCACATCTTAATGCTCAGTGGCCAATTTTTCAAAAGATTAAGACCAATATTCCAATACATGAAAGGTGAAGATAAACAAACAGTGATCATTTTCATAATTTCTATAAGCAATACAAAATAGAGAGTTGGGCAAACACGGATCCCAGGATATACCAGAGGTGGGATCAAGAGCCTAGGAGTAACCATCTCCTGTCGACCGGTCACACCCGCCGTGAGCCCTATATTTTGATGAGGTAATCTGAGTAATCCGTAGTCAAAATCAGTGTGCCAAGAACTGACTAACAATTGGTATGAAACACGTAAGACAGCATTTGACCCAATGACCGTTTGTATTGGCAAACTAGATCGTTATTACTATTATATAATTTGCAAAATACTGACTTTAAACGAACCCCTGCACCCCAAACTTGTTTGTCAGTAGCCTGCATCTATCGAAAAACTTATCATACGCAGAACAGGGTCTTGTGCATCGAATCAGTTGAGATTTCGCAAATTCTATGGTCGTTATAACGATCTAGTTCGTCAATACAACCTCGCATTGGGTGAAATGCTGTCTGACGTGTTTCATACCGATTGCTAAGCCGTTCTTGGCACACTGATTTTGACTGTGGATAACTCCGTTTACCTGATCAGGATATGGGGCTCACGGCGGGTGTGACCGGTCAACAGGGGATGCTTACTCCTCCTAGGCACCTGATCCCACCTCTGGTGTGTCCAGGGGTCCGTGTTTGCCCAACTATCTATTTTGTATTGCTTGTAGGAGTTATGAGATTGATCACTGTTCGTTATCTTCACCTTGCATATCTACACACCGTATGAAGATGATAATTGAATATTGCTACACAATATGGGGAAATTGACGATGGAGAAAATGAAATCATTCCGCTTGTCATAAAGTTGAGTTGCTAGTTTGCCGTTAATATCTACTTTCAATAAAATTAAGTATGAAGCAGAAGTGGAGGACTCTATGGTGTCTTTTATTTCGAATTCACAGGAATATATTAAATTGACGTATGAATGAAAATGATTATTGTTAATGTAAACTTATTCGGTACCAATTTTGTTGCACCAGATGCGCATTTCGACAAATAATGTCTCTTCAGTGATGCTCAATCGAAATGTTTGAAATCCAAAATAGCAATAAACTTAAAGAGCTATTTTAGGGAAAAAACAGTATCAACAAAGTGGAGTCAAATTCGTCTATGCATGAGGGAGATAATCCTTAATTCTGAAATGAATTTCTAATTTTTATCACAGCAATTTAATAGACAAAACGTCAATATATCTAAATGTCGAATTAAAGCCATAGCAAGATGTTTTTTTTTTCTTCTCACGTAGACGTTTTTGAATAAATTCTGCTTCATGCTAGAATAAAAACAGGTCAGCTAACAAAGGACCAAAATTCCTGCCCATGGTAATTCCAACAGACTATTGGAAGATCACGAAATACTACGAAGATATTGTCAATGAGGAACTCCAGCATATTTTTTATTTCAACTTCAGAGTACCTGTGCGTGAAATCACAGTGGTGTTTAATAAAGCAATTTTGGGTACCTGATTACTAGATATGAATATTTCCGTTTTTCCATTATTGTTGAAGAAGCAACTGTCAAAATTCTACTCTTTAATTCATCGTGAGGAATGGTCGTATAAAGTGTTCAAAAGTCATATTTTTTATATTCATGCAATGTGAAGACAACGAACAGTGACCAATCTCATAACTCCTACAAGCAATACAAAATAGATAGTTGGGCAAACACGGACCCTTGGACACACCAGAGGTGGGATCAGGTGCCTAGGAGGAGTAAGCATCCCCTGTTGACCGGTCACACCCGCCGTGAGCCCCATATCCTGATCAGGTAAACGGAGTTATCCGTAGTCAAACTCAGTGTGCCAAGAACGGCTTAGCAATCGGTATGAAACACGTCAGACAGCATTTCACCCAATGCGAGGTTGTATTGACGAACTAGATCGTTATAACGACCATAGAATTTGCGAAATGCTGACTTCAATCGAGACTGTTGAAATCCCTGTACCATCAACTTGTTTGTCAGTAGCTTACCTCGATTTAAAAACTAACTATACCCAGAACAAGCTCTTGCATATCGAATCAGTTGAGATATATAAACACCACATGCAGGTGATAATGGAATATTGCTACATAAATATGGGAAGTTGACGATGGAGAAGCTGAAATCATCCCGTTTGTCATACAGTTGAGTTGTCAGTTTGCCGTTAATGTCTACTTTCAATAAAATATCTAAGTATGAAGCAGAAGTGGACGACTCTGTGGTGTCCTTTATCATACGATTTCAAATTTAGTAAAAGTTCTAAAAGTTATTTAGAATGTTTTAAAATCTACATTTGTTTAACACCACTTCTGGGATATGTAGTTGCACAATATGTTTCACCGTTGTTAATATTTTTGTGAGGAGCAAAGATAGGGGCTTGATAGAACATTTACTGGATCCAGCAATGTATCTTTGTAAGTGTTTTATGAAGTTTAGGAATCCAGTATCTGAGCTACCGTGACCGTATTTAATTTAGGTCACGGCAATGAGGAAGAAATAATCAAATGTCAATGTGAATAATTAATAATTGAATAACAATATTTATTACCAATAGTAAGAATGTTTGGTTCACGGGGGGAGCGTGTGAGATTTTTTTTATAATCTGTTTTCCTTTGAATTTTATAGCAAAAAGACTCGAGTTTTAAATATTATACTCTGTAGTTATCTCTCGTTTTATCACCATATAATATCAATTTCATGAAAATCCATATGAAAAACATGCCAATTAAAAACTAAGATCAAATGTGATAAATTTTGAAAATTGGTTATGGAGTAGGCGGGAATCACACGTAAGCGTCAGAGGTCCATTATACATGTAGGCCCAATGTTGGTCTCGAACTGAGATAATCTCAGACGAACATGGCATCTCAAATAGTCTCGTGCATTGTATCCCACGGAATATAAAAGATATCACTTACCGTAACATTACATGTAGTGGTAACCATTATTCCTCAAATCAATTATTAAATGAGCATTATTTGTAGCAATATTCCATTATCACCTACATATGATGTTTATATCTCCCAGAATATTCGAGCCTCTTCTGCGTATGGTCAGTTTTTAAATCGAGGCAAGCTACTGACAAATAAGTTGATGGTACAGGGGTTTCAACAGTCTCAGTTGAAGTCAGCATTTCGCAAATTTTATGGTCGTTATAACGATCTAGTTATCATTGGGTCAAATTTTGTCTGACGTATTTCATACCGATTTTTAGGATGTTCGTGGCACACTGATTTTGACAACGGATAACTCCGTTTACCTGATCAGGATATAGGGCTCACGGCGGGTGTGACAGGTCGACAGGGGATGTTTACTCCTCCTAGGCACCTGATCTCACCTCTGGTATATCCAGGGATCCGTGTTTGTCCAACTCTCTATTTTATATTTCTTAAAGGAGTTATGAGATTGATCGCTGTTCGTTACGTTCACCTTTCATTTAAAGTGTATATTTACAACATAATCAATGAAGAACTAGTACTTGTAAATCTTAAAGACAGATACATCGTACTAACAACCAATTTTTACATTTTTACATCATAAATGGACATATAGAATTGATATCGCTTTCCTCACCGTTTTTTATTTTAAGGAGCTCTAGTTTAGACTTTGCCGCCACTATTTGGTTATCTTCAGCCCGGATATTTTGTCTTATGCATCGTTTTATTCCGTTCTCTATGTTTTCTATTCCATGTCTCAGACCCTCTCCAGATGACGGTGCTTTGGCTACTGTGGTCTGTAACTCGTTTCTGGCATTTCTTTGGTTTGCTTTCTACAATATTTGTCAATCAGTAGGAATTATTTTAAGTATGGTATTAATAGATAAACTGATTTGACTATCGGTTTTGGCAAATTTATATTCAGATTTATTTAGATATCGACTTTATTAATCCAAATGTTAATGGCAATATAAAACTTATATTCAAAAGTACAGTGCATAGTGTAAGACGACTAGTTATGTAGTTGAAGAAAATCAAATGAAAACTTTATTTCCAACTGGGACCTTGTATCGATTTATCACTAATACTTAAAGTACACCATAAAATGACATGATAATTATCTGTCATTTTCTGTTATCATGAATTTTGCATCTAGAATATATTTTGTACGTGAATATCAACACTTATACCTCTCTCTCTCTTTGTGGATAGTATCATTTGATAGTGTTCATATCCTTAAACTTGAAAATCAATCGAAATATTTCTCTTGCCATCATGAAAAGTTTGTTGAAATAATTATAACTTCAACGTTATGGTAATACCAACATAATACAAACTTTACATGCAGGAATACATATTAACACATTACCTCTTTTGGTTTCACCAAAGTGGACAGTAAGTAATTGCAGACAGTTTTCGTCTGCTCCTGCGTCTGAGCCTGTTCAGGGGGTTTCCCTTTCGACGCCCCTGTTGTTTGTGCTTGTGATTGACTCACTGTATTGATTGATAAAGCATATTCTCCTTCCTCAGATACTAGGGCTTCAAAATAAACAGTATTGGTCTCCTCTTCAGTTCTCACACTTACACTATTTTCTAACACTGTCTGGTCAATATTCGTCCTGTACAGTGTTGCACGTATTGTAGTTCGTTCTATCACAATACGTTCCACGATGAATGAAATCTCTATCCCTGTATTGACGGTAACGGGAACCAGTCCCCCCGCATGGGAGGGCACGAAGAACCCAGATTCCACAGCGGCTGGTCCAGGTCCAAAACCAATACGACCAGGATTAAAGGGAAGGATATTACAGTCTTTTTTACGCCGTTTGCAATCAATTCTGAATTCAGTTATTCTAGCTAAAGAGGACTTATATGGACCACCGTAGCAGCACAGCTTAAATGTTCCCTCTATTGGCAGTGACAATTTAAATGTCCACAAGTCCCCACATCTGATCATAGCCACTAATTTTGGAATGTTTTCCCGCAGTAACATGCGTTTCTCGTCTTCACTTTGCCCAGTTCCTTCTTTCAGAAAAAGTTCATACCATAAGTCAATTTCGTTTGCATTTTTTAACGGAGCTTGGATTTCGATCAAACATTCACCATCAGTAGTTTTGAGCGAACAACTTTGTGTTGATTTTAATTTTAAACCCATACCGAAAAACGTTGGTAACAAATAAGGCATCTTTGCAAATGCTTTTCGACTTATCTCTTTATTCGAAATCTGCCATTTGGAATCATCTGGATGACAAGTATGAATAAACTCTTGGGGGTTAGGAAAGATGTAGTACTCCCTAAAAGCATTTCTTAAAACTCCTGCTGAACCTTCCTCCGATCTACCAACCGCTTGACCTCCAGCTTCTAGCTTTATCCATCCGCCAGGTTTGTGTCCAAAAAGTCCTCTACAAACCCAAAAAGGGTGAACAATGTTCCAGGCATTCTCGAGATATACAGCAGTCCAGTTGTCAGCATTACTTTCTTTTTTGATAGAATCACCAGGTTGATAGTCTCCTGCTTTCGATACTCCAGGAATTTTAACACATGTAAGACCAAATTTCCTGGGGAAAAATTCTAATCTAAGACCATCTTACATTGTGAACACTGAACAAATCAAAAGATGTTCAATAGAATTTTCTTGGTAAATATGTCATGAACTCGTGGCTACATGTATTTCATGCTTTATTGTTGTTTTTTAATGCTATGTTGTCTTACCTGCAGAGTACAGTAAAAAAGGTTGAATACATTGTCCTCTGTTTTGCAAGGAGAGAGAGAAAACCTTCTGGGGAATCCTCGTTGGCTGGTTGAGAGTCGAACTTTTCCGCCTCCTGTACGCTGAGCCAAACAATGATGGCCCGTACTGCCAGTCGTTCTCGATCCACCTGTCCGTCGAGGTCGCGCAACAAGTAGTCCTTAAGGATCTTAAAACTTGAAGTGTGTTGTCGTGGCGTCTAGAAATTTGGGATGTAAACAGTCACTAATGACAGGAAATTGAATTGTTTTTTATCTATGAAATGTAACATCATGTCAGTTACAAAATGAACTACCCGAATAACAATTCATAAGGTCGGGTGAATCTTTTTTCTTGTAATATCATACTCCTGGCTTTTAATAAAGATTATCTTTGCAAGCTATCATCAAGAGAAACAAACTCGGTTTAGATCTACACAAACATGGCATGCCAGTACACTCAGATAAATCTGCCAAATTCCAAGTGACAAATCTGCCACCCCCATTTGAAAAATCAGATATGTCATCTAACAGGCCATCTTCAGCAAACATCAAGAAATATATAACTTTGTCATGCCTTGGGTTGAAAATTATATCTAATGGGGATCAAATTCTTACAGGAAAACGAACTTTAAGTAGGAGAAATGAAATTCCCTTAAGCTTACAATTTTAACAAAATCCTTCATGATTTTGAACATTTACCTCCCAACGGAAATCAAATTCTCTGTAGGGATATTAGATAGATTACACAGGATTTTAAATTTCCAGTTAGAGTTTATTCAAATCATCAACAAAATATTTCTCCTAGGAACGAATGTTTCTAAACTTTCTTTATTTTTTCAGCAAAATTAACTCTTTTTATGCCTAAAACGACTTTAAATGTGTTTTAAATGAAATATTTTGCGTACTTTTCTAGTTTGAAAGCGATGAAATTCAAATCTTGCGATATGCATATTTTCTTTCGTTAGTTTACGTGCCATTATGTGTGACGTCATATGCGCCCTCGGGTTTGAAAACATCTATTAGCCATTTCATAAACATATTAGACTTAATCGACAAAAAAACAATTATCACGTTAACGGCTTGCTCGGGTGTACTAGTTGTCGGTAGAAAGGATTTAGACTGAGTATTTTTTCAATTTTTCGAAGGAAGGTACGAGAAAAAAGACGTGGATAATTTTTTTGTTGGAGCAAGAACTTTACCTTAAAAAACACAACCAGTCACCTTTTCAAAAACCGCTTGGACAGAGACCCTGATAAACTGCGAGAAAATGGATATATCGAAGCTATAAGCACTGGTAAGCCTATAGCATACATTCTGTTTTGCTCTTCAAATTCAATACACACTCGGATCAACTGACCTTCACCTTGTAACAACATATATCGATGATACAATGTAATTTCTACCAACTGGTAGATTTACAAAAAAAAAGAATTAAAGATACAAAATAATTGAACTTTTAATTATACAAATAATAGAATATTGTATTTCCTAACTTTAAATTGAATTATAAAATTATTTCCTTATTGAACTCGTAGCATCTTGAGTGCGACAGTAGACTATAACGCCGTGCTCCCACTTCGTACTTCCTAAAGACGTGCAGATCACAATTCAAAAAAAAAATAAAATAATGTGATTACTACTTTAAATTTGAATATTTTTATTGATTCTTTCCGAAATGCACTCGTGACAATAGCTTGACAAAGGGCCTAGTTGTCAACAATTTAACGTATCATAATTTGTCTAATCCAAAAATAAATAATGATTGCACTGATAATTTTAGGGAAAAAAAGCGCCAATTACAGATGTATAAAGGAAGAACATCACTAAACAGTTTGTAGACAGCGACCCATATAAACATTATTTACACACAATATTGCCGATTTCATACACGCTTTACTTGCTATATTTGGGTATTTACATAGTTATATGTGTGCACTGGTGGCGAACACATATAAAACTCGGACAATTTGTCAACATCGATTTAAATGTTGCCCATGGTAAATAAATTAGGCCCCTAAAAGTTGAGTTTTTAACAATATCTCGCAGTACTTTCACAATCCGAAGAGCGCATGTGATGTCACTGTACCACGTGACTACTTACCTTATTAACTAGACTTTTTGAAATCGGGGCTTAGATTTAAGTCTGTATTGTGGTTAATTATCGCAAAATTTCGGCGAATGAACTATTAGAATTAATTACCATAAGCATAAAGAAGACGAAATGCATGTAATGTTGTATACGTTGAAAACATGAGATGTGTCCTTTAACTTTTCTAACTAATCAAACAAATCAATGTAAAAAAGAAAGAAAGAGAAGGCTTCGTTATCTAGATAAATGGGGTTGATCCCTAAATGGTCATCTTAAGTAATTAACATTGTATAATACTTCCACATACAAATGTATACTGTTACTTTCCTTCGTTTGCACTATTTATACGTATTGACCATTGTATTTACATGCAAAATTACTGTTAATTATTAAAATGGGGGTAAGTTTTGTCGATAATCAGATAAATACACACGTAACGCTGAGGGCTTTTGCATTTGCCTTACAAGCTAATGGAGTATATTATGGAAAGGCAGATATCATTGGCTTACATATGTATGATATATGTATATATTTTCCCGAGAAGTAAACGTATGACGGGGTTGGATTTGTTACTTGGAACTTTTTATTCAAAAATTCGTTCTAAGCATCATTGTTTTATATCAAAACATGAATAATTGTAGACTTTAAATGTTACCGCTCTAGCCCTCTTGTCGATGTCTGCAATGGTCAGTTTCTTGCGTGATGAAGGAATATTGAGTTCTATGTGGGCTACCGTTCTTGGTCTGGATTCCGTGTCCTCATCCGTGAAGTGTTGCGGAAACCAGTCTTCGAAGAATTTTACATTTGTTGCCTTTTTAATGGTATTTTCCTCTGGCTGGTAAGAGGGTTTAATGTGATTATATTCCTCCGGATCATTTGCTATCGACAGCTACAAAAATCATATAACATTAGATAGGACATCAATATAATTGAAACATTGAACTATCAACAACAATGAAAATGGCAATGGATAACAAATACAAACGCTCGCAATACTTAAGCGCATGGCTAGACCAACATAACACCTTAACACTTTTGTTCCTCTGTAAGTGTGAAAAGTAGGGCATTCAGGTTTTAAGCTGAGGAGACCATTACTGAGTTAGCTTTTACGACAAGTATTATAGTTATGAATTAGATCATGTCTTTGAGATCTACATGTAATTTTATTTGTAGGTTTACGTCTTTCATTCATGGATAGACGGCTTTACCAGCTTAGATGCAGTGTCATAAATTTAGACCTACATGTACAATGGACGTGTACGCGAGGCGAGGCGCTCGGGACCAATTAAATAGCTGTGCCAACGCTTACTGTGATTTCTAGCTTTCAAGGACCCCGTTTAACATGTAAATATGATAATAAATCAATCATAAACCAGTGGACATTTAAGTCCCATCTACAAGTCGAATATATGTAAATTATGTACCATTTAGTGAACACAATGTTGCACTTTGACAGCGAGTAACTATGATTCAGTTGATGAAGACAATATCTGCCTTAATCTGTTCTATGGTTATTTGTTTCTCATTACTAGTTACCACCATGCCATTTTAACCTCATTTAGTCCTTGAAACTCTTCAGTTTATGCATCAGCGTTGAAACGTTTTATGTTTGTGTTGTTGTACATTCTCCACAACAAGAAGTACTCCGTCATTAGCTGTAAGATACTATCCAAAGTGTTAAACATGTTGGCCTCAGATACTGTTGATACTGACAAGAAATAATTGAAGATATATACGATAACCGAGCAACCTCATCGTCAGAGACAATTCAATAAATTTGCAAGGGCAGTGTTCAATAAATCATACTGCTTGATAATTGCCGTGTGACAATCGTGATGACAGTCTGTACACACTAGGCCTTATCTTGGTTGATAAACTTGTGGATCTTTAAAAATATTAAATCTACTACCCCCATTAAACCTGCCAGATAACTTAACTACCTTAGATTCTTGGTAGATGTACTTCGAGATAATCTTCGAGATGTTGGAAAAGATGCCTTTTCATATAAAGACTGACTGGGACTAGTGGGATGATAACGATGCGATTTTTTGTTAAAAATCGGTTTTTAATATTTCGGGGCCAGTAATAGCAGCTTGATGTCTGTACAGGGTGCGTAACGGTATATTCGAAATCAAACGGTAACATGCAAATACAGATGATATCTAAAGTGGTACAGAGGACGACAACCGAAGTACACATGAACACTACCATTGAAGCATATTAGGCCATTTACCGTCTCCTCGCCAGGGTCTGTGGATATAAACAAACAGTCTGATCCTGTTTCCTCGTCGTCGTTTTCGATGACATGATTTGTGGCAACAACAATTCCGTTGGCCACAGGTTCTGCTGATGGCGTCTGTGCGACTGTATTGGCGGTAGTGACCGGCTTGTCCGTCGGAGCAGGCTGTTCACCCGCAACTTCCTTACTTCCCCCGCAACCCATTCTTCATCGTCCTATTCCCCTGCACCAAAATGTTCGAAGTAATTATTTTAAAATTAAAATAAACTTAAATCTGCTTTAGAAAGAAACATTCATATCATAGCATAGCAGGAATTAATTTTAGTAAAACGGAAATATTTGTTTAAAATTCAAGGTTATAAATACTGGAAGCTGAGAAATTCCACAAGAATACTTATTTATTCAATAGCACCCAGTCTACTTTAGCATATACTATTTAATTAAACAAATAATTAGTATGGAAAGACACACAAACGCAAACATTTCGACCTACCCACGATTACATACCGTGCACGGAGTTCTTCCTATGAATTCCGATATAATAGCAGGAGTTCTTGTCTGACAATGGAATTGCCACTCGTTCAAATCATTGTATTGTTCATAGAACAAAGATAAACGAAACCTTATCCCTATCTGTTAAAGAAAACGTACGACTAGCAGTGATTTTTAAACTGATCCACCACCATAAAGTGCGACGACTATAAACATACACCCACCTGTTTATTTTGATGGTCTCCACCATGTTGAATCGAAAATAAAATACCAGGTGTGGTTTACTACGTTAGCATTCGTCTCAGTGCCTTCGATGCACCGTCTTTAATTTAAACGCCATTGCGTCCATGAAAATGAGAAATTTGAATTCATAATACCAATTAATTTAAAGGCCCGGTTTTCCAAAGTCTAGATCTTTTGATGTTAACGTGATTTTTCTAACATTGCACAATACATAATTTTGAAAAATGGTTTCATCGATATTCGTGTAGAGGTAAACAGGCGATACTTGGTCCATATTTTCTCTGTATTGTATAGACTGTAATTGTTTTCATAAATCTAAAGATCGACCATTTCATTGTATTGACCTCCATATTTTCTCCTTTTAATCATTATCTTGTATATAATGATGGGGAGGGGTTATTTAAATACCAATTATCGTCAAGAATTGAGGAAGTAAATGTGTACTGTTACTCAGCTGGAGTTCTCTTGGATTGCCATATTAATTATAATCCGTGTTTGTTTGGTCAAAATGTGTAAATTTACCAAGAGAACGATCGAAGCCTAAATCCAGGGAAATATCTAAAACACAAATAGCATATTCTATCAATAGAAAAAGTTAAAATACTCACACCTACCTTTTGCCCTGTTATTTTCTTGGCTGGGATCTTCAAACTAATTATGATTTTTCTCCAAAACCCTATTGATCGACCTACTGGCCCGTGCAATACAATGGCTATGTTTGATGCATGTATAAACTTACGACTTAAAAGTAATCATCTAATTGCTAGATGCGCGAGATGCCCTGGTGTTCTTTTTGATGAAAAGAATATTGACCCAATATTTATTATGAATTGTTGGTATTTGATGAAATTGAATCCAGGTATATCTAGAATGATGGAAATATCGACTCTAAGCTGGCGATGTAAAACCTTAACTTGCATCAAATGTAAAGTGTTACAACTTTCGTGTGTTTTCACAAGTTGATGGAATTGCCGTTCTTCCACTTTATTGTTTGCAAATTGATTTTATTCAATTTTCAACAGAGACAGATTTTATCTCGTGATTCCTACAACGAATGAATAAGGCACGCAAACTTGAATCGTCAATGGCGATTAAATGTAAAGAATTAACGTCAGGGTTTCCAATTCAATTCTCGCATGCTAAATTCTTGGCATCGTTTGCTCTACATTGGTGGAGGGAAACATAGACCGAGTGAGAATGTTCTAAAAACGGAAGGGAAGAAAGATCGAGATTCTCTCTGTAAGAGACCTCAGCAATGGGCGGTGAATTAACGTGTTTGAAAATAAGGAGGGTCATACGAGTCTCATATTGTAGGATTTCCCTCTATGAGCCTGGCTCTAAAGGGCTCCCTCTAGGTCTGATTCTAGAGACTCCCCCTGATCCTCCAAGCTAGGTGTAAACCCTGTGTAGATTATCTCGACTCCAAACTGGGTGGAAGTAACGGAATGACCTCAGTATTATTTTTGTATCTTTCTTCCTTAAGAGATCAATGGAAGGTTTCATTTTTTTTCCCGCCTATTTAGCATGCATGTAACCGTCGTAGTAAAGCTAAAAATTTATTTACACACATAGTTATGATCACAGACTATGTAATATCAAATATCCCCAAATGAATGTAGTGAACTGCAGTAATTTACATTTCAATATGAAAACAATTGTACCTGTGCTACTTAGTATGTTGGCCGTATTACGGTAAAAGGGAACGAAAATGGGGAAATCTGTAATGTAATGAGATTCGCACAATAGAATAATAAAAATATACGAACATATCTATTTAATAGCAACGCGGTGATTATCCTAAAAATGGATATAATAATCCCATGTAGCAATGACATATTTCCATTCATAAGCCTGCTAGTAGAATTAATCCAGTTGATCATGATCATTTGACTTCAAGTTTACCGTTACATATTTTCGTGCACAAAAGTCAATAATCAAATTTCTCTGTCATAATACATGTAATTGTCACCTCTACTTTTCATATCAGGTGTGCATGCTAAATAACCCTTAAACCAATGGGTAGTCGGACTGTCGCATCACCGGGCATGCCACTGATATAAACGGTTGTTGTTATCAGATGCGGAAAAAAACAGGTTTGGGTTTTTTGTTGTTGCACAAAACAATCTCCTCAATTGGATCCACCACTTCTTTTGAATTGACGTCAAAGAACGTGATATAATATATATATTGTCTTGCCCCGAATATGATTGATATAACATTTCGTTATATATCCATACATACATGTATGTATATCTGTAAATTCCCACTCATTTCTAATGCATAGGGAACCATAAGAATGTGATGAAATTGGGATAATCAACATAAGTTCATAATCTCAAATCAACGAGATGTTACATTGTGAGATGAAGTAGGATGTCGTTACGATTATGGGAGATTTTTTCGACGCTGGACATTCTTTTGGCATATATTCAGATCGAATTTTCTCTGTTTTAATCTTTAGACCTCGCTCCGCTGCGCATCCTATGATGTTCCGTGCATATTATTGTACCACTGTTGGCTGTCTCCTATCGGTTTTAAATACCGAAGGGCACTATAGGTTTCTTCTCTGTCTGTCCGTTCTAGTAGGTATTTAATGTGACCCGGCTATCTAACATCGCTAACATTATATATGTACGTCAACAAACGAAATCATTTGAAACTGCGAGTTTTCTGGTTGTATGAGATGAAAGGTGAAGATAAAGAACAGGGATCAATCCCATAACTCCTATAAGAAATACAAAATAAAGAGTTGGGCAAAACGGACCCCTGGACATACCAGAGGTGGGATCAGGTGCCTAGGAGGAGTAAGCATCCCCTGTCGACCGGTCATATACACCTTTTCAATGAATATTTGAAGACCCAAGTATAGTGGGAAAACCTGTTAGGAATTTTTCATGAAACTTGAGACGGTGATGCAAGAATCCGGTGCAATAAAGCCTCAACCGTGCTTATTTTGTTCTGCGCCATAAATCGAAGGTTTTTATAAGGGGTGGATCTGTAGCGCTCTGATCTGTTACACTATTTTCTCAGAGAGCTACAGTCCTGCACCTAAAAGACACTTAGCGTCATTTTTCAAAGTAGGTAGTTAACTTCATGATTGTTTGAAAATTCTCGACAAGCAAAAACATTTTTAAAAACCGTAAAGTAGAAGTTTTGCCAAAATTTTAAATCCTAAATCGGGGCTGGGGTTGGGGGTATTGTCACTTATAAGTCTTCAAAATCTGTCCTGATATTTGCGATCACACATGCACAATAATATGTACATGTAATATGTGATATATGAACAGCCAAATTGCTATTAATCAAACTTTATATGTAGTAGTGTTTATGACTAAGGTGAGCTAATACAAACAGACCTGTGGGATTCCACAGAAGAGATTACTCTTAAGCTAAATTCCCCCGGGATAGGAGTTTCAAGTCGCACTGTAAAGCCAGATTTCAAGGTTGGAGTCCTACTATCAGGTAGACTTTAAAGTTATATGCGCCGTATTGAACATCATGTGTTCGATTAAAGGTATATGTACGGTATTGAACATCATGTGTTCGATTAAAGGTATATGTACGGTATTGAACATCATGCGTTCGATTAAAGATATATGTACGGTATTGAACATCATGTGTTCGATTAAAGGTATATGTACGGTATTGAACATCATGTGTTCGATTAAAGGTATATGCGCTGTATTGAACATCATTTGTTCGATTAAAGGTATATGTACGGTATTGAACAGCATTTGTTCTATTTTCCAAGAGGAATCTCACTCTAGAGCCAGATTGGGGGGTCTTACTCTACAGTCAGATTTTCGAGGGACTCTCACTTTGGGGGAATCATGACTTTGGAGTGAAGGCTATCTCTAAAATGGGTCTTCCCCGGTGGTGAAAAGGCTCATTTAAAGCCAGACGTCTGGGTGAAATTTCTATCTAGACTTCCGGGGTAGGTCTCTATCCAGACTTCCGGGGTAAAATCTCGATGTCTTGAAAAAGAAAACCATGGGTCTTTGGAATGAAACCCGAAAAAAAAAACTTAGGTTTACTGTCACGGTAGGCGTTGACACAATATAATTCCCTCTCGTCTGCGATTTTATGACGGCTTTATGGTGCTTCACCTACATCTGATAACGTCCCTATCTAAGTGTAAAACAACAAATAAAACCAACCTGTAAGCAAAATGGCGAGGGGAAAACGACATCTTCCCTCCTCTCAGAAACTGAAAATAGGTGGTTTAAACACAAGATAGACCTATTTTTTAGGTACGGGTAAGATTTGTGATTTAGTTGTACAATCCAGTTTCATTGTTACAGAGAAATTTATTCTCAACTGAATTCTAACTGGATCTGCCACTATGTTAAGAATTTTCTGTGAGTAAATAATGATCGATAATATATGTACTCATACCATAGTCACGGGATCTAGTACATGTGCACTTTTTAATTTTATCTTCTCGAAATGTGGAAAAAGAAAAGACATGAATAAAAACACTGTTCCGATGGTCATTGAAGGGTATGATGACACAACGTCAAAGTCGTATCACGATCATATAAAATACTAATAAAATACTAATAAATAGTCTCTTCATTTAACGTGGTATGGGCGTAAATTTATCATTTAGTGAGAAAACTATGTGTATTTGTCCCCTTGCTACAGTATGAATACATCTCATATAGATATAGACAAACAAAGCAGATTTGCGTCACATCGTTAATTCAATTCTTAGTGACGTGAACAATATAGAAAATGAACCTCTTCTAATTGATACGAATCTTTAAATAGACGGCAAACTACTTTTATATGAAAATAACTTTCTTCTTAAGGTAGTATTCTACATCGTCATAATGGCTGACTTCCTTTAAAAACATGGATGAAAAAATCGATATCAGCAATATTTGACTTTTCTTTTTCCATTTAAATACCTAACCGAGTAGCTCAGTAGGTTAGAATACCGACTGATGAACTGTACTAGGTCACAGGTTCGAGGGGTTTTAAAAAAAATTCAGATTACCTTCAACTAAAACTGTATTTTTTAACAAAATAAAGTAAATTTGAAAATTTTTCAACTTCAAAATATTGTTGTACATATCCTCCACTTTTCATCTACATCAAATTTCTCTGGTGTAGCATACCTCCTTAATCTAAATTACCTGCCATACTGACGGAAATCGCATTTGTAACTCTCGGAATTTATCGTTATGATGACGACCATAACTAATCCGGACTCAAACTTGTAGAACACATTTTTTTAAATATAACAATTGTTTGCAAAATGTACCTGAGTTAGAGTAGCATGATTCGGGTATTTATCATGAAATGTGTCAATACTTCATCGACTTTTAGCGGTTTTTAGAATCGATTTTGCAAGAGTACAAATACATGAGACGAATTCTATCATTAAGTCAGGCCTGTAGGACATATATCCTATCAATGATAGAGTATTCTATCCAGCTAAAGTATAGAGTATTAGTATGAGCATGAGCTGACCCACATATCGTCCCAGGAGATCCAGGCCAGCCAATATTTCCCAAGGGTACACGTACAACTGAAACAGGAACAAAATATGCATGCAAAATAATAATGTATTCTTGACCAACTACAGGAAGAGCTGATCCATGCCATTTCTCTCCCCCCCCCCCCTTTTTTTTTTTTTTTTTTTTTTTGGAATCCGCGCTTGATGATGCCCAGTCCCTAATAACGTTACAAAAATAATATACCCTATAGATGGATATTTCAAAATATTTGTAATAATGATAGATATATATTTTTTAAAATTATATAAGTTTTACAATAATCATGGGTATTTTATACATGAATAAGTATAAAATAATCTCTTTTTTCTCTCTTTGTATCTTCTTAGTCCTTTTTCCCAGCGGAACCTTGACCTAGCTGTATCTTTCTGACCATTTTACATTATTATTCTTCCAAACGAAATCTTAACTTAGTTATATCTTCTTCTTTTTTTACCATTTCTAATATAATTCTATACTCCGCATGTACATGCACTATCATATTAAGATGTGTCATTCACCATCGCCACCTCGATATAACCTTTAATTTGTATTCTGTTATTGAGTTCAAGTTGCTAGTAAAAATTAGCGAATCGTGCCCTTGCCATATTTTCCCCATCATTTCACTTCGTATTCTAATATTTGACATGTAGATGCACTACCATATGAAAATGTGCCATTTACCATAGATCGGAGAAGCTTCCTCCTTCGGTTCTAGCGCGTTACATTATTGTTTTATTGAATATCATGAACTGTTGTCTACATTATTGTTTTATTGAATATTCCTTCACGACTGCATCTATCATGAACTGTTGTCTACATTATTGTTTTATTGAATATTCCTTCACGACTACATCTATCGAGAACTGTTGTCTACATTATTGTTTTATTGAATATTCCTTCACGACTGCATCTATCATGAACTGTTGTCTACATTATTGTTTTATTGAATATTCCTTCACGACTACATCTATCGAGAACTGTTGTCTACATTATTGTTTTATTGAATATCATGAACTGTTGTCTACATTATTGTTTTATTGAATATTCCTTCACGACTACATCTATCGAAAACTGTTGTCTACATTATTGTTTTATTGAATATTCCTTCACGACTGCATCTATCATGAACTGTTGTCTACATTATTGTTTTATTGAATATCATGAACTGTTGTCTACATTATTGTTTTATTGAATATTCCTTCACGACTACATCTATCGAGAACTGTTGTCTACATTATTGTTTTATTGAATATTCCTTTACGACTACATCTATCGAGAACTGTTGTCAACATTTCGATATTGGTTGCAGACTACTTGATATTTTAACACGTGGATTTTTGTTTTGGTATGTTTTGTGGTGGGGTGGGGGTGGTTTTTTTTTTTTGGGGGGGGGGGGTGTTTTCACTGTGATCATCTGTTATAATCGTTACTCTCTTGCTCCGTTCCTGAGGAAAATATCCTGTATATTTCTACGCAGCTGTCGACCAGGAATACTAGAAGTATGATAAATTACACAAACGCGTTATACTGCTTTACATGATATAAATCTTAGTACATGATTATTCTAATCATTGAGCAATGAATATAAAATGATAGCATTTTATAGACAGTTTGAATATTATAAGGTCACCTTTGTTGCTTGTTTAAAATGTACATGGTACTGGGTTAAGGTAGCTCATTACACTAATTTTTTATTCAATGGCTAGTTAAAACACCTCTTTTGAAGTATGAATTCACCATCGAAAAAGTGATTCAAGCTCTCAAGTATTTTATATAATTTTTTTTTTTTTTTTTTTTTTTTTTTTTTTTTTTTGTGATTTATCCCGGAATGATAAAAAAGGTACTTTGTTTGAAAATAAGATACTCTAGACTCCAAATTTCGCTGTGATTTGATGCATAATACGAATATCTAAAAACACATGCCTAAACGACTCAGATAGATGTTCTAATTCTTTAAATAAAAAAATATTTATTAAAATTGAAAATGTTATTTGCTAATATTTTTTAAATCTACGGATACAATCTTCAAAAAATATGTCAGTTAGAAAAAAGATATATCAGAAAAATATGTTTTAAAAAGAAATTGATATGAAATGGTCAAAATTCAGAAATATTACGATTTTTCTAATTTGAACCAAGCCCGGTCGGAATTATAAAAATGTAGTCATAGAGAACGTTGTAATCAGAAAACCACATGCCCTTGATGTACAATAGTTTACAAATTAAACGAATTTATAAAAGAAACCAATTTCTTGATGAACAGTGCATACAATTAGCAACAATATGATTTTTTTTATTTTTTTAGTAATTTCTATCAATTTTGATCGGGATCGGTAATTTTTTCTCCAGTTTGATTATAGTGATTATATCTAAAATATGGTAATTTCGTTTCAATTTCTTTCTATAACATATTTCTTCGATATATCTCTTTTCTTACTGACATGTTTTTTGAAGATTTAATCCGTAGATTTAAAAAATATTTTAAAAATTAAAGCTGTATGACCCGATGTTCATATACTGTAAATGTATTACATTTGGCTGTGTATTCTATTTAGAGCCTTTGGCGGAACGCAGCTTCCGCTAAATCAAGTACATTGCTAAATGCCATCCGTAAATCTAGATGTTTAAAGTAATTCAGGAATGCGCTAAATCAAATCTATGCTAAAATACGTTTACAGTATTATTTTTGTACATAATTACTTTAAAGCAGATTAATTACTTTATAAAGTTATTAACTTTCCCTTAATTGCATGCTTGAAAACATCTGCATGTAAAAGGAAACAGTGAGAATATTATTTAGAAAATAAATATAGTGTGGTACATATATAAATTATCCCATAAATTATAAAATAGACCCACGCGCGTCAGGGGAATCCCAACATGATGTATTAACTCATACGCAACTGTCTAGTTTTAAGGCTGAAAGAGCGTAAAACAACGAATTTCTATAAGGTATTTGATATTTTTATTTCTATTAAACTTATGGCACAGTATTGTTGTAACAAAATACACAGCTTTGCACGGATAAGACCACCGATAATCTTGAAATGGCAGAGTGACGCGGTTATTTGTAAACATCGATTTAAAATCAAATAATTTTGGTTAAAACAGGTGAAATAATGTATGATATGTCATACAGCCTCATAACTACATACGTGCGATGATTTAATAGCGTTTTTACGAGATGGTAAAAAATATTGTAATTCGGACCATACAGCTGTTTAACAAATAACGTTTTCAATTTTCATAAATATTTTTTTCTAAAAAATATTAGAACGTTTATATCTGAATCTTACAGGCATGTTTTATTAGATATTCATATCATACATCAAATCACAACGAAATTTGGACTCAAGAGTCTCTTATTTGCAAACTAAACACATTTTGTATCATTCCTTAGAAAATCACCAAAAAATAATATAAAATAATTGAGAGCTTGTATCACTCTTTCGATGGTGAAATCATATATCATAAGAGGTGTTTTAACGAGCCATTAAATAAAATTTTAGTGTAATGAGCTATCATTGACCGGATTGGTAAGACATGTTAATGTGTGTCTATATACCAGCAGCACTGCAGTATTGATAGTTGAAATCTTTCAGTTACTGAATGGGAGAGCATATTGTTTTATAGCGTTTGTCAGAAATAGGGTACAATGAATTTTGCCGAGCTCTCTACCTTCAACAGAATCTTAGGTAATCAACAGACTACAATATACAATAGTTACTGTGTCTTGCGTATTTTTTAAAGATATAAACTAGAAATATCAGTGGCGGATTTCAAAATTTTCAAACGTAAGGTAAATCGTGGTATCTTGTTTAGAAAAATGTACTAAACAGTGTAAGAAGCAATAATTTCGTCCACTCCTGGAGAAATAAATGACAAAATCTATTGATTTCTTGAATTACTTTATTGGGAGAACTTAATTTATTCCAGAAACCCTTAAAATTTGCGTCATTCTATTAATTTCACCTCATAAAAAAATGATAAAAAATAGTACAAAAGACTAAATAGGAGATATATTTCAAGCCCTATAAAATCTGTAAAATCCAGGAGCTTCCGGGGGTTTCGCCCCCAGGCCTCATAAAGTGACGCCCCCCCGTAACCGCAATTCCTGGATCTGCACCTGAATATCATATTATCGTCGACCATTTCGTTAATTTGAATGGAACAGATAAATAAATGCAACCTTTGATCTTGACGACACTCCATATTTGGTCATAATTACCCAGACAGTGGTAACTAAAAAACCGGACCTGACTTGTTACACTAGTTTGTAACAAATATGTATTCCTTGCCTAAGTGAAAGCAATGCCAATTTCAAAAGAAATAGTCCCGCGGTGATCCGGGTTAGAATAAGTCTTCAGTACCCCTTGCTTGTCGTAAGAGACGACTAAATGAGAGTGTAAAACCCGAGGTCCCAAGTCACAGCAGGTGTGGCACGATAAAGATCCCTTCCTGCTCAAAGGACGGAAGCGCCGAGCATAGGCCGAAAGTTTACAGCTCTTCAACAGCAGATCCATATTAGTGAAAAACGTTTTTAAAAACAGCATGCAATAAATCAATCAAAAGAATTATAAGAGAAAAGATTCATGCAGTAACTGTAAATATTAGGTTTAGATCACCAGATTAGTAGAAGTATATTGTCAGTATTTAAAAGTGGATGCTTTATCGAAGGCTACTGATTTATTTTTGTCTGATATGTTACACCATACATAGTGTATAAATATCACATCTACCCGTATACTATACATTTAAACTGAAATCATTGAGGCATTTAAATTTCTGTCGGCTTTTTAAAATTGTCAATAACATCGTCGTGTTTAACAATCGCCATTGTTTTTGCCAATCCCACCCCGTCTAAGTAATGATGTACATATGAAAATCAATTTTTCATAATAACCATGAAGAAAACACGGAACTTCGGAGCTGTGAGCAGGTAAGTCTAGTATTATATTTTTCATCGATTTAATGTTAAGACACGTGCTCATTGTGTAATGCACATATAATGGACACGACAAGTTCCACTGATCGAAAGCAATTACGTAACCGAAAGCTTTTATATGATGTACGGTGTGGAACTCTCATTTGTTATCTCGTAACCAAGACAACGCTATACGTAAACAATCATATACTACAGAGGAAATTCCGATTGATTTTTAAATAGTAGGGCTGCCATGTCATGCAAATATTAAACGGTAATGGTGTATCGCAAGAATCCTTCATTAGTAACGTTTATTAACGATTATGGTGAACTCATACTTTTATCAAATAAGAATTTTGTTGATTATAAAACTTGAAGAGGTCCATGGGCTACATTGCTGACATGCGAAAGTGAACTGTATGACCTATATTTAAATCTAGAAAGCCTCATTTTGGCCACGTCATTACCCGGGGTAATGCTTTAACTTTGAACAAGCTTGATTCTGCACAACATGTTTTAGTGTGTCCTAGTATTTCAATGGATGACATTAAAGAATGTGTCTAATGCCTGGATATGATTCGCCATATTTTACCCGTAAGAGTAACTTAAGATCTTTAAATCAAAGTACTTAAAGTACTCGTGGGAGTTGAACATTGTGGAAATTCAGTTAGAAAAGATAGTACTGGAAGGGTAGGGGGATAAATGACTGAATATTATCATGATTTTAGATACAAATCAACTGTTGTTGTTTTTCAAAGCGTTACAACAGCAAACATGGATAATGGAAGGCCCATGGGCCACAACGCTCCTCGAGTAACTGAAGTCGTGTTGTTGTTTTCTAGAATTTCACCCCTTTATATTCTCATGAAAAATGTGACCACATATTATGGCCCAAACTTTCAAATCAATATGGTTATCAATGCCTTGCAGTTATGAAGAAGTTTTCCCCCTGTATATATACATTCAAGTTTAATCCTAGTTATAGCTAATTCTAAGGATTCATTACTTGAAAAGGTAGTCCAATATGCTAAACTGTGACCTGAGTATACTACAGTCCTGTAGAGGATCAATGGAATGGTAAATAATTGTATAATAACTCAAAATAAATGAAATGCAAAAAAATTAAAAATTGTCGGGCATCGGAAATGCACAAGCCAAGTTGCGCAAGGAATGGGCATAGAGGGAACCGGCAGAAAAGTTTTCAGGAATTATCAAGCAGGGAGCAAAATTTTGCGTACATAAATTTCAGCCGACTTAAATCCTTTGTGACCTTGACCTTTAACCCTTGACCAAAATCAATAGGCTTCATTGTCTCATCAAGGGCGATAATCCATCTAAGTTTAATTGAGATCCTATCATTTGTTAAAAAATTATAGTGCAGAAAACAAAATTTTCTCCAAATTTCAGTCTATTTATAACCACTGTGACTTTGACCTTGTGACCCCGAAATCGATAGGCTTCTTGTCTTACTTAATCGATCTAAGTTTGATTGAGATCCTATAATTCGTTCAAGAGCTATGGTGTGGAAAACAAAATTTTCTCCAAATTTCAGTCTATTTATAGCCAGTGACCTTGACCTTTGACCTAGTGACCCCAGAATCGATAGGCTTCCTCATCTTACTGAGGGTGACAATCCATCTAAGTTTGAATGAGATCCTATAATTTGCTCAAGAGCTATGGTGCGGAAATGAAATGTTGATGCGTGCCCGCCTGCCCGCCCAAAGGCACTTCATCAGATCATAAGCCGAGTTCGACTTCATCGCAACTCCGCTAAAAATGAAACACTAGTCAAATAATGTTATTTGTTGCCAAGGTATTTGGGATATTATACTGTGGCTCAAACAGGGGGTGAATGAACCTGACAGTATGGAAAGCATATAGTGGAATCAGACTTGTGATGCTGGAAATCTATAGTGATTAATAAACTATACATGTACAAGATCTATAACTATTTTTTTTTTCAGTTTGTGAGGGAGAATCCTCATGTCTCTTTCATCTGTAGACAAATAAACAATGTGTTTTGACCAGAGCAATTTCCAATCCTTTTTGCAGCATAAATTCAACATTGTGGCAACTGGGTTAAACTTTGATAGTGAAGTAATACATGGCAGCACCTTATCCCATGCTCTTAAAATTTCTGTTTGACACACACTCATGACATCCACTCAAACATTACAGAGTGCAGCAAAATCCCATTGTAATAGGGAATTCAAAATGGATAACTGGTATAAAATATGGTACATACTATTCAAAAAGGATAATGAATTTGACATATTGATGTCTTGGAAAAGGAAATTCTGACATCAGGGCTCTAAGCGTTTTCAAACATTGTCATTTGATAAAAGTGTTCTACATTTTTAAAAATAGAGATTAATATGTCTTTACATACATAGGTGAGAAAGTTTCCATTATTCCTAGCCGAGACATACCATGTATGCGCAAAAAATTCATAAACAAATATCACACTACTCACGTAGAAAATGTGGACCTTACCGTCATCAAGCGCAGCGAAACACGCCATTTCGAGATTATAGTCGACGAAAGCTCGTTAACAGTAATGAATATGGTACACTCATTTTGTATCTATTTTGTGACTTTCTTTATTAAAATGAACAGTTCTCTAATGTGTAACGTGCAATTACTACGTAATTCAATAACTTGAAGCATGAAGCAGTTTCACTTTGCCACCGGATATAAGAAATTTTATTTCGTATTCCGATCCCAATCGAAAGTTGTTGACTGGGAATGACGTGTTTTAATTCAATCTACATGTAACATGTAAGCATTTTTTATATCACATTAAAAAATATATATATATATATATACACATACACAATGTTGTAGAGTTATTTCTTGTAAATTTTCTGAGGTTTCGCACCATATTCGATATTTCGCACCATGGTGTCAATAGGGCTTGTGTGCAGTTGTCGTTCGTTTCCCTGTCAATGTTTATAGGTGACGCTGCGCTACAAACGACAATTTTCAACCTTATCTTTTATTTTTCTATGTCTATCAGTATCAATTTGATCGAAATCTTGTATTCAAATTGATTTGAATACAATATCATTGCATTTATTTACATATCAATTATCAAAATTAGATTAATTCAGAAAAGTTACATGGATTATTTAATGGCGGATGTTTATAAAAGTTTATGTTGATTTACCTAGGAGTAAATCAGCTGACACAGAACCCCCGCTGACGACCACTATACAAATCAATACAAATTACTGCGCAGAAAAGTGCGTGATGACCCAGGGAGATTGAACATAGTTCAACTCCCAAAAACTACCTATACACTGATGTGGGTCACTACTGCATGGCGGCCATTATCCTTTTCTAATCCTGGGAATTTGATTCGATTCATGTACATGTACACAAGGGTGTTTTCAATTTATTCTGATTAACTGTGCCCCTGTGGTTCTTTTGAAGATTTATGTACAAGTTTCTCATTAAAGTGAATTATATTTCGACGTATACATGTAGCTTAACACCACTGTTGTGGTCACGCCCTGGTTCAAAAAGTCATGGTTTTAAAAAAGTTAAATCTTTAAATTTGTAAGGAAATTTCGTGAAAGTTCCAAGATGGGCTTTCTTGAAAAGCGGTTCTTGAGAAGAGTTTTAGACACTTATTTCAATATCTGTTTCATCAATACCCAGTATCTAACCTTTGGCGGGATCGTATTCTTTCTTATGAATATATTTGAATTCCCTTGTGCTAAGTGTTTAGTTGAATTATATCAGTGAATTCTTTACAAGTTGAAAAAGTTTCCAAACACACGACAGACTTGGAACACTTAAATCAAAAAGCTCAATACATTTTATCTCAGTGAGGTAATAAGAAATTTTGTTTGAAAATGTTGAAAAGAAAAGACAATAAATCTATACTTATATTTTAAAATTTAAGAAAATATATTTTCAGCTCAAAGACAACGAAGTCAAGCAATCAACCTGCAGCAAAGTCAGAATCTCACAAAGTATGTGCTGCTTCAAAAGCACCAAATGCCACAGGTGACAAACCCAAAACACTGCTAAAATCTCGGATAAATTTCTCCGAGGCCAGCAAAGCTGCAAAACCCTCCAGAACTTCATTGGGATCTTCACAAACGAAAACTACAGAAAGAAATTCAAAAGGACGTCCACAGCAAGAGTCCAAGGAAAAAGTGAAATTGGCTTTATCCAATAAACCTGAATTAGACAATCTTTATAGCCAGATCAAACAATATCTAGAGGAAAATAAGTTTGCCACAAAGTCACAGAATGTGGATTCAAGAGACAATCACAAACACTCCCAATCATCCACTCATTTTGTTTTACTTGGTGATGTCACCAAACCACTACCTCATACGTCTAAAGTAGTCCGCGTGTTCACAAGCAGCACATTCACAGGTAGTATCATACACGAGAATGCTTGGTTGTAGAACAAGTCTTTTTAAGTTGTCATTTGTCTAGTTTAAATATGCTAATACTCAAATCAAATGTGGAGACCCAGAAATTCATCATTACATGTAATTCTGATCATTCTAGACACGATGCTGGAACGGAACATGCTTCTAGAGAAGACGTTCCCCCGGATAAAGTTGTTCTGTCAGGCCCGAGGGTACGACTTCCAGGTAGTAGACATGAGGTGGGGGGTCAGGGATGAGTCCACAGATGACCATATGGGAACAGAGCTGTGTTTAAAGGAGCTCACCAAATGCCGAGACATGTCTACAGGTCCGTTCTTCGTGGTAAGTACACGAAATAAGCACAGAGTAAATAAATATTGATACACACAATAAGGTCTAGCCTTGCCCTGGGTACAACCTCACTTCACTTTCTCTCTGCTTTGCTAGAGACATTACGAATTTATCAATATTTCGTAACACAAGACTTACTAGTATCTGACCTTTTATTTTTCACCTGTGAAATATCCACTCAGCTGGTGTCCTCTGTACCTACAGTGTATGGTCGTTTCTGAACATGTCTTTTTTGTTTTCTTCTCTTACATAATACGTCATGGTGAAATAACTCATGGTCATAGTCATCTCATCTTTGGTTCCGCCTTGACGTCAAAATGAAATGGTTCTCATTTTTTACCTCTAAATATGTAGTGTTTGCCATGTCACATAGAATTCAAATACACCAACCCAATGGCTCAAATTTGATGTTGGTTCATTTGATTAAGGAGAACAATGCCAGATTCCCCAAGAAGTAGAACAGTTATAAATGAATCCAAGAGAGAAACTGATGCTTTTAACTTATTTATGAAGCATTACTAGAGGGCATGCTAGCAAAGATTTTTATATATGAAGCAACAGTTGGGTTTATCGAAGTAAATAGAGTTGTGCAAATTGATAGTACCCACATTTTGTCTTGGCAAGTCATTTTCACATTTTTTGTCAATATTTATCTGTGTCCATTTATGTACACACAAAAAAAATGATAATAATGACATACCCCTTCGATAATTCCATATATAAATTGTGTATTTCGATTCAAAAACATATTTCCAGGAAATTGCAAATGTAGGAGAATTCAATCTAAAATATTTGCACAGATGCAACTCTAACCGAGTTTCATACACAGCAAGCAGTGTATTGGACTAATGAACATGCGGAACATATGGACTTTTGTACATGTACACGTGGGCTGTGTTTTAAGACCAGTAAACCAATTCTTAGCATGTGTACTTAGAGGGATATAAGCTGGATTGAAGAAATGCATATGTTTTTTAGATTTAAAATGAAAGCAGAAACCACTAGAGATATTTCAAGTTTTGATTTATTTATTTTTTTACATCATTTAAGGTTATGGGATACTCAAGAGTTTGGACGCATCAAATGAAGTAGGAGTTTGTTATGTTTACGTGGGATTTTCTATTATTTGATAAAACAACAAGGTAAATCGGTCATTAATACATCAAATGCACCAATAGAAGGATTTCGATTTTGGGGTGTAGTTTTTCCATTGAATTTTCAACTAGATATTTTATGTCCTTAAGCCAGTTATTGCTTCAAATAACAATCATAGCTGGCGTGCGCTATATTGTACTATTGACCCTCAAACATCTCGAGAAACCGTTCTATATCATGGGGACTTTAACATTTATTGCATGTGCCAATATCAGATTGAAGCCATTTGGTTGGTACAGTCGCATTCGTTGTAATGACACAAACAGTTTGATATATGATGCATGTATTGTACATGTATACTGAATAGATACATTGTGTTTAGAGGTGAAAGAACCATGTTAGTTTGATTTAGAAGGAACTTTTTTTCGCATTTATACATGTGTTCCATTTGGTTTTACATACAAGTGTGTTTCAAAATCCGCATTTTTGTATCACTTTATACTCATTTGACAGACTTGGAATGAACGTGATTTAAAGATTTGATGTGTGAAAGGCGAAGATAATGAACAGTGATCAATCTCATAACTCCTATAAGCAATACAAAATAGAGATAGTTGGGCAAACATGGACCCCTGGACGCACCAGAGGTGGGATCAGGTCTTTGTCTTTGTGGTCACTAAGAATATTTTCTACAGCTATTGTCCCCGAGTTTAGTACATAGAACATATTTCCCCGAATCATAAAAGAATACACATATTATGATAATAATCCTAGGCACCTTATGCCACCTCTGAGGTGTTCAGGGGTCCTTGTTTGCCCTACACTAAATTTTGTATTCTTTGGTAAGAATTATGAGATTGATCACTGCTCGTTTTCATTGATGTAGTCTCGTTGTAAAAATGTTCACAATTTTGCGGAATTAATCTAGATTTTGAAATCATTTCCAGACTTTGCTGTCACACAAATACGGATATTGCTCACTGCCACGAGAAATAGAAGCATCGGAGTTCGAGAAACTTTTGAAATGTGTCAGAGACAAGAGTAGCATTGCACTGTTAGAAAAGTAAGTTTATTTCTTATGACATTATCTTACGAAATTATTTTCATGGGCAAAGAATCCAAAACACAGTTATGAAATAGCAAACAATAGTAAAATCTATTATTGACTCCAGTAAAAACTTTGATATCTAAATATATTATAGAAAAAAATTAAACGGTATTTTTGTGTATGTAAAGACTATTGAATCTTTAGTAAAACGTTTTATATATGTACATGTAATTCGACTTTATATTGGACAATAAAACTTTGGAACTTTGATGGTTTGCGTTGAAATCATTGATCTAGATTTGCTGATTTGTTTGATTACTTGTATTGACCGAATTAATACGTTTTAAATATAAATCTGGTTGACAGTATCAAAAAGTCGATAATTTGGGTTTTTTCCTTAATAACAAAACTATATTTAACAGTAGTTTACTACAGTAATTTTCGTTATTGATATATTCGTTTGTTTTCTTAACTAGATGGTACATCAGGGACGATAACTCTGTACCCACGGTTTATGTTCTACAATCTATAAGCCAAAACTTACCAGATTTCCTGTCACCAGAAATTGAAAAAAAATTAGCGGCCAAGTCCAAATGGTGGGAGGATAATGATGCCATGCAAGGTGTGCTATATGCAGCTGCTGTAAAAGCGCTAGGAGAAAAGGGGGCGGAGAAATACGTCATATCCGGTAAGCAAAGAATTTTAAAAGAACGAACATTCTAAGTATATATATGATTTGCCTAAACTTTAACTTCATTATCTTAGCGTATATTTATTTTCACCATTGATATTCAATGACAATATTACTCAGTTTCTGAAAAGGATTTAGTTATCCTATACAATCAGTCATTTGTTCAAATGCTGTCTGACGTGTTTCATACCAATTGTTAAGCCGTTCTTGGCACACTGATTCTGACTACGGATTGACTGGTCGACAGGTGATGCTTTATCCCACTCAGGTATATCCATGGGTCTGTGTTTGCCCAACTCTCTATTTTGAATTCCTTATAGGAGTTTTGAGATTGATCACTGTTCGTTATCTTCACATTTTCAGTTACTGAAAAGGAACTTAAAGCGGGACTATTGGATACAACAAACCCAAACAAACATTGTTTATGGTTCAAACGAAACATACGAGGAATCGAACAAGCCGAACCTTCCAAACTTGTATCAAGGTTTACAGGTGTAGTGGACTATACTATCATTGTCTTTGTCAATTAATTCTTTTTATAAAAGTACACGTCTTTACTTACGATTTTCATCTTATATGTAGAATCCTTGCTAAAATGTAATTTTTTCTGATGTTATATGTAGAATTCTTGCTGAAATGTTGTTTTTTTTTTCTGATATGTTCTTATTAAAGAATGCCTGGGAACGCCAGAGAAAATTAAGAAGTCTAAGGCCATGATCGCTGATCTAAAGGAGAAGAAAATTCCAAAGATTCTCTCATCTGAAAACATTTGCACGTATGATATTGACTGGACAGATAAAGGTGATTTTAAAATCGAACATAGTTAGCACAGGATAAGAAAGAATATGTGTAATTACATTCCAAGCGAGTTGAATATTATCATCTGAAATAATTTCCTTGTTCCAACCTAAGGTATTGATCCAGATAATGGTCAGCACATGGCATACTTGAAAAAAATGACCGCAGACTTTGAGAAGCATGTTTGTCAACTAATTGAGAAAGGTATTCAGGAAAGAGAACAAGGCAAAAATGATGTTCTATTTGAAGAATGTCTACAACATCTCAGATTTGCTCATTCGAAATCGCAAAATTTTCATGGCCGTGTTGATGATATGAAGGTAATACTATTCTAAGGTTATGAATTAAATTAAGTGATCTTGCAAACATTTTGAACATGTGGTTGGACACAAAGTTTAATGCTTCTCTGATAATAACATTGAGTGGTGTTTGCAGAAAATAGAACAATACCTACATTTCGGTGCCGATGTGCCTTTGGTAGTGCATGGCGAATCCGGCTCCGGTAAGACGTCCATTATGGCCCAGACAGCCATGATGACGGGCTCTACAGCACAGGACACTGTGGTTGTAATTAGGTACTTCGCGCTACCAAATTCTTTTTCATTTGAAATTCCCGATTTCATATGGTTGCTTCTGCATTACGTATTTCTTCTCTTCCAGATTTATTGGGACTACTCCTAGAAGTTCAAATATCAATTCTTTGCTGAAAAGCATTTGCCATCAGATCAAAAACGTGTACGGCGACACCTCAGTGACGTCAGAGGTAAGTCACAATTGCAATATTTTGAAAATAATTGTCATATACATGTTTTACCCATCTTCGCAAGCCACAGAATTCTGATACGTTACCCTCCTCACAAAGCTTTCGCTTTTTGTAGAAATATCAATATAAGTTGCATTTTTATTTTCATTCTCGGCAAGGAACAAACTAAGTAAACAATATTAAGAACGATGGACATACTTCTATAATGATAAACCGATAATTTTCCACTCTTAGATTTGCATGTTATAACTAGACCCCTTCTGTTCGTAATTGCCTCTCATCATCTTATTGTAAACTTGTTTTTATCATTGCATAAAGTAAAAGCTATTTGCATTGCCTATATCTTAAAGGTACATATGCTCCAGTTGTTCATGTTAGATAAAGATATCATACTATGGTATTCTATAAATGATATGAAACAAAAAAAAAACATTATTAAATATCCATACAAAAAAAGGGTTGGAAATATACATGAATATAGTTTCAAAACACAGTCTGTTCGTTATCTTCACTTTTCACCTATAAGGAGGTGAAATTTTATTTCACATAAACAATCCCTATCGCGTCTTCTTAACATCACGAAATACAACGAGTAAGGAAAGTACTGTGTCTGTAACAGTTGGCTAGCAAAGATTATGTATCAATTTTATTTCGTATTGTCATAATCTTTTATTGCAGGACCCCAAAGAGCTTGTATATGAGTTTCAAAGATGTTTGCAAGACCTACCGACAAAAGACAAAGAGCTCATTATCTTGTTAGATTCAATGGATCAGCTAGATCCAGCTCATCAAGGTCGTCAGCTTGGATGGATGCCAACCAATATTCCAAAACATGTCAAATTCATCGTATCAACTCTTGAAGATGAGAAATATGAATGTTTTCCTGCTATTAGGTTCTTATACCGGTCATCAAAAAATTACATTGCAGTAGAGAAACTACCGGAAGGTGATGTAAAATGCATTGTTGACTCTTGGTTGAAAGAAAAAAACCGGACACTAACGGAATTCCAGAAAGAGTTGCTGTTCCGATCATTTGACCAGTGCCCTCTTCCTCTCAATTTGAAGTTATCTTTCGATGAAGCCTGCAAATGGACATCTTTTGCAACGCGGGACTCCACCAGGCTTCAAATGACAATACGTGCTAGCATCAATCGCCTCTTTTTCCGGTTAGAAAGAATGCATGGTGAATTGTTTGTATCCAGAGCACTTGGTTACATGACAGCAGGTAACTTGAATTAAACTTAAATTGAATTAAAATTAGGGTGCCCGGGTAGCGCAGAGGTAGCGCTCTCACTTCTCACCGTTGCGACCCGAGTTCGATCCCCGTGATCGGCAGTGGTTGTATGTGAGAGGGTATGGCGGTCGCCCGCTCGGACACGTGGGTTTCCTCCGGGTACTCCGGTTTCCTCCCACATAAATGACCCCCTAGCGCAAACATCCGTGCATCAAAGGACCCCATTGGAAATAAGCTTTCGAGCTTTCATGGGTTATCCTTGGTATCTATGTATGTATGTATATACCGAATAAACATTTATTTATTTATCTATAAACCCAGTACAAACCAAAAATATCAATATCATATGCTAGCTCTACGATGCAAATCAATGATAGGCCAATTCCATTCCAATTTGTTAGGGAGTTGTGGAGTTTTCAATTTTTCATGTTAATTCATACAATTTCAACATAAATTGTAGTATCCAGGGTTAAGTTGGAATGCAAGAATGAATTTGAATGCAAGGGGAAAACTCAAAATCAAATATTTTGATTAATGGTAATTTTCGAATACTTGAATTTTTATTACTCTAATTAACAGCAAAAAGTGGCCTCTCTGAAGGTGAAATGGAGGACATTTTAGCTTGTGATGATGACGTACTTAATGACGTATATACGTACTGGACGCCTCCCCTTCGTCGTCTTCCGCCTTTACTACTCCTTAGACTAAAGGCAGATTTGAGAGAATACATTGGTAACTTTCTAAATTCCATCAGTATTAAATTTTGTTGGTAAATGTAGGTATGCTGACAACTTCCAAATCCACATATTACAATGTATTACACATACTTTCAATTTACATTACATTATATAAATATACATGTATATCATGTATATTATGCGATAATCAGATGCAGTAAATATTTGCAGTTGAGCGAGGTGCTGATGGGCTGACCGTAATCTACTGGTATCACAGACAGTTTGTACAGGCTGCCATAGAGCGCTACTGCCAGAACACGCAGATTTTACATGAGACACTAGCTGACTTCTTCAGTGGAAAGTGGTCCAACGGTATTGTCCCAATCCATTTTCTCCTCCGTTTATTTATAAATTCCATGTGTTAATCAAGTTTTGTCCATGAAGTCAAAACCTCCTTTGAGGACATGAAATTATATGTTCCAAATATATACCTGTCTTAGGTGTAATTTTCGCTACGAATAATTTCCTTAACTATTAAAATTTAATGTAATTTTTCATATTTATAAATGGAGAATTTGCATATAAGAGGCGGAGTGATATGATTATATAGAGAACAACGTTATGTTAATTGAAGGGAATAAAAAAACCTGCAAGGACAAGTCCGAGAAAACTCTGGAGGAGGACCGCTTTGTTTCAGCGCAGCCTCTAATGTTTGGTAGTAAATTTAATCTACGCAAATTAAATAACCTACCATATCACAGAGTCAAGGCACATCAGATGGAGCTTGCCAAAAAGGAGTGCTTATGCAACTTCAAATTCATGTTCTGCAAACTTCTAGCTACTTCTTGCAGGTACAACATTTTCTGTTTCAAACAGCATGGTATCAGTGTCGAGATTTAGACCGATTAAGTTGTTTTTACATTTATAATGAATGACTTACATTTTGGTAGTAACCTATTGTCGGACTACACTCTTGCTACAGAGGAAGCAAATGACAAAGACATCAGCCTTATAAGAGACACTCTACAATTGTCAGAGCATGCGCTGATCTTTGATAAAATGCAGCTTGTTCCACAATTAACTGACAGGTTATCAACAGAAAAGGTAACTTGAAGCCATCTACTAGCAATATCTACTATAGGAATTGAAGCTACCCTGCCTTGTTGCATATTGTAGTTATACTGTTATCAATGCTGATGTTAGCACGGTCATACAGGGAGATATAATGTATGTATTTCAACTCACGTAGACGCTACAACATTTTAAAACTTAATTAGAAATATTGTCTGAATGGTTCAACTTGACAATGATTTTATAATGCCTTTGAGAATGACCATATATCCATCGAATGGTTTCTGATTTCTTCTACAGAAATTTCTTATTTGTACATTGAATATCCTTGCATTTTTACGCTGTCAAACACAGACTGCTGCCTCGTTCCTGTCCCAGATAAAAGACTACCCATTCAGCTACTTACTGACCCACTACAGTACACTGATGAAGCCGGGGGGCTCTTTGGTTTTCTCTCTGTCGGGTCACGCTACGGAGTTGATAGCCGTAGATATGAAACAAGATGGTTGTACTGCCGTTACGTGTAAGTTGATAGAAAATACCTTTTTCATTGCAATGTACCATCTTTCAACATTGTCACTTACTACAAATAGGAACGGTAGCGATTACATACTCTGGAAATATATATGTATATCTCTTATATAAGTATGATCATTTATACATGTATAAAGAGAAAAGAATTGTAAACCCCTATGATATATTAACCTCACGTAAATGTTTTGTAGGTGCAAAGCATCCGGATAGTAGCATTAGACTTTGGGATGTCAAAAATGGAAAACTTATAAAATCGATTGAAAACATCGCTCAAAGAGCCATCAGAATTTTCTTCATATCTAACGACAACATAATCTTAGTCCATCTCTACCATAAATTTGTGGCTCTCAGAGAAACTGGGGAAGTGGTTTACACGATACCTACCGCAAGTGAAAGGGTTCTTTTCTGTCCAGCGAGTAAGGGACGAGATATCTTCCTTGTTTTCCAAAATAATACCATAGAGTGTTATGACGCTCAGTCTGGCAAGAAGACTGATACAATCACGTGTCCGGAAGGAGTCCGATTTAGCGAGACGGGTGTCGCAGTTGGTGAGTATTTTTGTTTTTATTCTACGGGATGGTTTAGCCGAAATTTTTGATACACATTAAAGCGAATTTGTCAACTGAAAACGTTTAAATATTTTGACATTATTTAACCAAACAGTAATATTTGTGTAAGAATGTCATAAAATATCCGATTATCAAATATATATCTCTGGGGTTTACAGGTTCCAAGTCCTTAGTGGCAGCTACAGTAGAACCACGAGAGAAGTTCATAGTCTTTGATTTGATGACAAGAAAGGTTTCACTGTATGACGTTCCCTATCCAGACGAGGTCAATAGACGGCATATCATTAAGTCATTGGCCATAATGCCGAATGAAAGACATATCATCTTCTCTATCCGGTTCAATAATGACATCCGGATCCTCGACACATCTACCATGAAGGAGGATAGATTAATTAAAGGTAAAGCTACATATTGCTGGTATCAAGTCTTGCTAAAATTTATTAAATCCGCCCCAGTAATTATTGGGGTAGGTTTTTGGTTTTTTGTGATTTTTAAAAGATTTTCATATACACGCAGATTATAATGAGTCCATGAATTTGTAGTTGAAACTTGCTAATATTATTAAACTTCATTTATGTTTGAGACCTTAATAATGAAACACATATTTAACAGTTGTATAGCAGAAATAAAAGTTTTGATAGTGTAGGGTTACTGAACTCTTGTTAGTGAATATTGGCCGAGTAGAATTTGAAAATTTTGCAAACTTGTTAACGAATTTTTCAAACCCAACGAGTACCGATATTTACCAATATACGCTCAATAACTTCTTTATTATATAGCTAAACTAAATTTCCGTTGTTTTCTGTTGATAATTTATTACTTTAATCGTCAAGTTAGAAACTGAAGCATTATTGTCATCGATAAGAATGCGTGCATTATTACAGTTACGTTTTCAATGTTCATTCAATTGCATCGATTAATGCTTGTGAAATGTCTCAAGTTATGAATAATAATATTTACTGGACCTTAAATGTAAATCAGGGTTGAAATATTACAAGCATTGATACTTAATAGATGGAATATCAAAACCGGCTACCAGAGCTTACTAAACGATAACTGATCCAATTTTTGTTTACAGGTGGCAGGAGACAGGTTTTTGTTGTTGTTGTTGATAGGGGTATACGTCAAAGTCCGGTTATGACAGCCTAATGAAAAATCATATTTCCCTTTTATGTAAATACTTGCATTTCATATTGGTGTAGTTAATAAATTAGGATCCTACATTACATGTATTCCACGCAAGGTGAAGATAACGAACAGTGATCAATCTCATAACTCCTATAAGCAATACAAAATAGTTTGTACAACTCTCTAATTTGTATTGTTTATATGAGTTATGAGATTGATCACTGTTCGTTATTTTCACCTTTCATCATTACCTATTAAGAGTGAAGACAACGAACAGTGATCAATCTCACAAATCCAATAAAGAATTCGATTAAGAGAAAGACAAACTCGGACCCCTGGACACACCAGAGACTAGATCAGTTTCCAAGGAGGAAGAAACATCCCCTGTCGTCCGGCCACATCCACCATGAGCCCTCTATCTTGATTAGGTAAACGGAGAAATCCGTAGTCAAAATCAGTATGCAAAGAACCACCTAACAATTAGTATAAAACACGTACGGCAACATTCTACCTAACGACAGATTTTATTTCCAAATGAGATGATAATTAACATTGCAAAAAACTTACTTCAGCCGAGACTGTTGAAGTCTCTGTAACATCAACTTATTTGTCAGTAGCTAGCCTCGATTCAAAAAATGATCATACGCAGAACATCCTTTTGCTTATCGAATCAGTTTAAATACATTAACACCATGCGAAGTAGATGATGGAGAAGATTAAGTCATCCCGTTTGTCATAAAGTTGAGCTGAACTTTGCTGTTAACATCTATGTTCAATAGATATCCAATTATGAAGCAGATTTGGTGTCTTTTATTTCCAGTTCACTTGGCTATAACGAATATATATAAAGGAGCACTATTCGTGCCCAAAGGAATTCCAACAGACTGTTGGAAAACTTGATTTCCCAAGACCACATAGATGTTGTCAAAGAGAAACTCAAGCTTCAACTTCAGAGTACTTGTGTGTAGAATTAAAGTGGTGTTTAACAAAGTAATTTTGAAAGACTTATCACAAGATATGAATATTTACGTGTTCGATTTTTATAGATAAAGCAGCTGTCTGTGATGTCAAAAAGCCTAGTATTTAATTAATCGTGAGGAATGGTTGTGAAACGTTTATTCAATTACCAGAAACACTTAAGATCTGTAATTTTACATCTGGGGATGCTTACTCTTCCTAGGCACCTGATCCCACATCTAGTGTGTCCAGGGGTCAGTGTTTGCCCAACTATCTATTTTGTATTGCTTACTGGAGTTATGAGATTGATCACTGTTCGTTGTCTTCGCCTTTCATCTGCATAAAAAGCATCTACATAAATGTTTTGAAGCATGTTTCCTAGCTTAATGTTCTCTATCAAGTTACTTTTTAATTTTAATTTACTTATATTATCCGAGGATCTGTTAAAAATACCCGAGAGTTATCTTTAGGACGATCCAAATTGATCTCATGAAATGAAATTTGGCACATTTACAATTCAACCCTTAATGTATTATTATAAGAACTCTTGGAAATTGCATATATATCAATTGAGTACAGCTATTTCAGTGTATAAAGAATGGTCTGATAATTTGTATAAAACATGTCAATCAGCAATCGACCCAATGATAGCTTGTATTTGCAAGTTAGATCATTATAACGACCATAGAATTTGCGAAATGCTGAATTTAAACGGGACATATACTTATGTGTGAGTAGTCTGTCTCAATTTTAAAAAATTGTTATACGCAGAGCAAGATCTTGCGTATCAAATCAATTGAGAGATATAAACACCATATGCAGGTATTAATAGAATATTTGCCACACAAATATGGAAAGTTGACGTTGGAGAAGCTGAAGCCCGTTTATCATAAAGCTGCGTTCTTAGTTTTCCGTTAACATCTATGTTCAATACAATATCTAGATGTGAAGCAGATATGAAAGACTGTATTGTCTTTTATTTCAAGTTCACTGGGATATATCGAATCGATATATGGATAAAAATGACTATTGTTCATAGATGTAGCGTCGTCAATATATCTAAATATCGAGTTGAAGGCCAATAATGTGGAAATGTAGCCAATTCTCTATCTGAATCATTCTTGTATATAAAAGATGTTACTTATTATATGCAATGTACATAAAGAACGTTTTTATTGAATTCATCACAGGTGACCGAGGAGACTTCACTCTAGGACAGTTTCTTCTCTCCCCTGACGGCACGGAACTATTCTATCAAGTGGCCCAGGGTATTTGTGTATGGGACCTAGCAAAGGAACAGTTTAAACGGGTATATACCTCAAACATAAACAACAGCAATTGTCAATCATGTGACTCTTTCAATACATTTTATACCTGTACCTGGTGATGATTCATATAACAAAGATAAATATGACGGATTGGCGTTTCTGATCATGAAATTACAGATTTGTATTAATCTCTTTATATTTGGAAACAATTTTCGTGAATTTGGTATGTTACAGAATTTACAGTATATATATATATATATATATATATATATATATATATATATATGTTATGTGACACGTTGACAGACATTCCTGCATCCTGGTTACGTTCTTGGTTTAGCGTCTACAGATTGGAAAACCATGGTGACAATTTCCAATGATCCGATCGTGAGAGTATGGGATCTTACCAAGAAAATGAAAAATGTCACCCAAACCAAAGTTCCAAATCTAGCTCATATGTAGTAAGTCTCTCTCTCTCTCTCTCTCTCTCTCTCTCTCTCTCTCTCTCTCTTTAAACTAGATATGCCATATGCACGTTTGAAAATCCAGGTTGTAAATTCGTTATGTATACATATAAAGAGAAGTTCCGATAAAATTCTGGCTGATTCGGAAACTGGCGCATTTTCCACAAAACAATCGGCAGTACATCGATAAAAATCTATGGTTTTAAATTCCAACATATTTGAAAGTACAATGTAGATATAAAGAATGTAAAAATGCATTCATTTTTGAAAATACAGAGGCTATGGATTGCAACGCCTTCAGTTTCATGACGCGTCACAGTTCATACCTTCATGCATTTTCAAAATCTTATCTGAACAATGCAGATTTCGACATGTCTTATTCATATGCCTTTTGCAGTGTGCAAGTGATAGAAATATTATCATTGCAACTGGAACACCTATCTACTATAGACAGTAACCTTTAGTGTAAAGGGTTTATAGTGATAAAGTTGGAGGTCTGAAAGGATTGTATGTTCTAAATGAACGTGATGTTGTAAATAATTGGGGTTTTTTTTTTTCATTCTTTGTTTCAGTGATTACAATTCTGTGTCCAATCCACGATATTTACTGGGGCTTGCTCAGTTAAAGGGACAGAATGAGGATTATGCAGTTGTTTCCATTGATTTGGCAACCAGAGATTTGATCAGAAAATGTCAATTGGTAAGATCAGAAACAACTGCCATGCCTTTTATTGCCCTGTGTCCTGGACATTAAACTGGAGTTTTGGTGAATTTTCTTATGATTAACTGTGGCATTGTAAGCAGAAATCTTATACTGATTTTAACTACGGATAACTCCGTTTACCTGATTAAGATACAGGGCTCACGGCGGGTGTGACCGGTCGACAGGGAATGCTTACTCCTCCAAGGCACCTGATCCCACTTCTGGTGTGTCCAGGGGTCCGTGTTTGCCCAACTCTCTGTTTTATTGTTTCTAGGCGTTATGAGATTGATCACTGTTCGTTATCTTCACCTTTCATGTTTATCATATTGAAAGTGGCCATAATAGTAGAATGTGGTCAAAATAGTATTCATGTACATCCACTGTCAGTGTAAATTCAATGTTCTCAATTTCATTTTCAACATATTTTAAAACTTGATAAATCTGTAATCAAATTTAGTGGATGTTGTAAAATATATTTCATAAAATAAAAATAACGATTTTGATGACTATGAATACTTTGTTCTAGGATGAAAAACCGCGATTATTCGACGTTTTGAATGACAGGGAAGTTATATTATGTTCATCAGACCGGAAACTTAAAGTTCTTGATGTAGACAAAATGGAGGTGAAGAGAAGTTTCCAGGGGAAAATGTTTCAACACATTCCATTCACACCATATGGATACCTGGAAATTGCTATCTTGAAAGAAAGAGGAGGTACAGATATGAATTTTTAGAACATTTAAAATTCTTAAAAAAAAAAAGATTGAGTACTTTGATATGGTACATGTAATGGAAGAAGATTATTGCTTATACTGTAAATCAATATCTTTTTCGATATCATTCTCGTAGTTAGTTCAATTCAAATCGACAAGTATAAAATTGAAATTAAGATAGGTAAGAAGGGTGTAATTTGATAGAAAGTTCAAATGACTATCTCGCGAAAATAATCATAGGCACATTCAAATGTATACGGAGTAGAGTGCTGAGTCTGATAAAAGTACCAATGCTGACGGTTATATCTCAAACTGACGTGTATATTGAATTTCAGAACTCGTTACGGTGACGAAGGGGAGAAAACACTTCAAAATATACGATATCAGTAGTGGAAGAACAAAATCAATAGTCAGATGTACATCCGAGGACGACTACAGATTGACAGGATTAACAGTACTGTATTACAACTCTCACGTGTCTTAATCCTTCTTGAAAATCTTATTTCAACAGATCGTAATTATGCTTCTATTTTTGATGTCCTGTGATTGTAGGCTTGTCATGATGGTTCCATCGTCATTGCTCACAGCACCGCCCATAGGTTTTACGTTCTGGACACTGTAAACAGCAAATTATTGGCTGTGATTGGAGAAACTGACTTCAAATGCCTAAAGCTGTATGAATTCGTACATGTTACTTCCTCTGGAAACATGGCACTGTTCTTTCCAAATTTTGTAATGGACGGTGGCTGGTCATTTCAGCTGTACAAAATTAGGGAAGGCAAAGGTATATATTTTATGTGTTATGCATTGAACTTCGTGTTGATTTAACAAAAATGGCTCTGGTATGCAGTTTAACTGTAATTGTTTAAGAGTATCTCTACTGTGTAAAGAAAAAGGTAATAATGAGGAACAGGTACAATAAAAAAAAAAAAAGGTATACATGTACATGGACCCTTGAAAACACAAATAAAATCAAGTCATGTCCACTGGCTACCACCATTAGAAAACACAAGTATTGTTTTTGTAGAGGTACACAATTTTCTCCCAATCAGATTTGTTAATTCAAGATATGAAAACTACATAAAGTGCTCAAAGTCGGGAGTTTAGTACACTCAGATTGACATAATCTGAAACAACAAATATTGAGTATTGTGAAGTCAGAAATTCAATGTTTAAGGATGAATATGAAGCAAAAGTATCTTTAAACACAGTAGCTTGATTAAAACATTTTAACATACAGAAGTAGCAAGTATTTTCATTATTGAAAATAAAAGGACTGTAGTATGTATTGTGGATTCATTAGAATTCGTGGTGGCTCAATTTTTCGTGCAATTCGTGGGTACCCCTCACCCACGAATTTACATTCTCAACGAATAAAGACGTTCCAGGGTTATCTTTCTTACAAATATATAAATCCACGAAATTGCGTCCCCACGAACCCGTAAAAATTCAGAAATCCACGAAAATTGGCCCCCACGAATTTAAATGAATCTTCAGTATGATTAGGGTTCCATTTCAGCACCCAATCGTCAATCACGATTGAATAGTCTCCATGCAAGAAATCGGATGCAACTCAATAGTTACTTCCAATTTGATCAAAATGACGTAGAGCTGAAAATATGACATCATAAACAGGATGTTTTGTTACTATATTGGCATAAAATGTAAATTTTCCACATCGGTTTTGTTTGAGAAAACACCGAGTACAGGCTTGGATATAAACTTTATACTTATTCCATAGATTGGTGTACCAGTAATTAGATATATGAAGTAACAGGTGATAGAAAATAGTCGTTTGTCCAAAGCTGCGCTATGTTTTCTGAAATGAAAACGTTGAAATAAAAAAGAAATATAATTTTCATTAACGTTTTATTTTAATTAAAGTGAAGTTGAGAAAATGCGTCGCTTTGTATGTAACTGTAAATATCGGAGTCAGATTATTTGAATCGTATTTGAATTTATATCTTTTTATGAAATAGAAAGACTTAGTTGTCTATAAAGCCTTAAATTTGTGGGGTTTTGTAGGGGAATTGTAAGGCTGTTATAATATTACCATTATATGTTACCCTTGTTTACAGTCGGTGTCAAGCTTACCGATAATGGTTATCCAGAGTCGCTGACCCACGAAGCGAAAAGATTCGCTGTTCCAAACGCAAGATGTATTGAGGACTGGGGCTTTGTGACGTCTTATCTTGATAATCTGATCAGAATTTGGGATTCTGAGAAAGGTGAGTGATGGTTAAGGCGTCTAAGAAACGCGTAATTGGTGGTTTACAAATAAATTCAGGAGAAGAGGCAAAATATCCTATGGGGAAAAAAGCAATAAGGGTCCCTTAAAATGTAATAAATAAATTTATCCAAAATATTTTAGATTCTTTATTTTCAAATTTGATCTTGTGTTAGTTTTTTTTTCAAACTTCAATTCTTGTGCGAGATGACAACGATTTTAAAACCAGTTTGGCACCATTTCTTTTAAATGAACACCAAAATTCAAGGAGATCATCGGATTCCGTTAAGTTGTTTTTGTACATGTGTATTTGATTTTGTTTTTCAAGAAATCGTTATTTTGATTGCTTGTTAATTTGGCTACCAACGCGTCAGCTTGAAAGATACATTTAGTACATTTATATGAGTGCATACACTGCACCACCAGCCAAAATCTGAATACATTCATTTCATTTGACTTTCTAAAATGCATGAAAAGGACGAAAACCTAGATTGTCAATGCTTATATGAGGAATAGGTTCAAGATCTCATTTGAGAATCTATATGTAAAATGGAATTAGGTAGTGTCTCCTGTTGGAGATCCATTTGGTTTAAGACCAGCAGACTTTGGATTAATGAGTTGTTCGTCCTTTAATATATTTGTATGATAATATCCCTGGTGATCTGCAAAGTAGGTTACATTCCATCAGGAAACTTGTTTAACTTTTATAGTCACAGTATTTTTATCCACACTTATAAGGTATCATTTTACATCGTTTGGGTGGCCATGTTGTTCCTGTGACGATACCGCCTTTGAAAAGAGGAGGGAAATATTTCATAACGCACAGCAGGCTACGAGAGGAAAACGCCATTCGAGTTTGGGATATAAAAACCATGCAATGTGTGGCGTCGTACAAACACGACGGATCTGTAAGTTAAAAAATTCCACCATTTTGTATATCTTATTTTTTAAATACTTCGTCATCAATTACATCAATGATCATTACTTTTCCTTTTAGTACAGTTGGTGAATTAAAATATGAGATAATATTGATGATGTATTTGTTTTAGGAAAACAGTTTAACAGATTATTGTGGAGACCTCAAGTCCTTTTATTCACTTCGATTTTCCCCAGTACATGTGAACCATCTGTCGCTAAAAGGATTGGGTTGTGATGTAGATCTGGCAACATGTCCAGAATTATATAAGGGAACAGGTCAGTAAGAGATGTCAATCAGTCCACTTTCATTAAGTGGATATACACAGTCAGGCGTCGAATGGAGTTTATTAGTCCCCTACCGGTTTGTGAAACCGAAGGAGACTATACGTTTCTTCTCCATCTATACAGTGCGTTCCTCTGTCTGTCAGTCGTTTTGTCCCATTGGTTTTCCAGACTTTTCTCCGTCATGCTTGCGAGGATTCATTGGAAACTTACCGTGCGAGTTTCAGAGTGGCAAACTACAGATCAAACATGAATTTCGTAAAGTTTGATCGACAGGTGTGAATGAAATTAATTCTTATATTGTTACCATTATGATCGTGTTCCGATAGAAAGGCTGTTGACGCAAGTCATATGAATAGAGGCAGTCGGCGAAGCTCGGTCCCTGATTGTGTAAATATTTAACATTTTAGAAGCTCATTAATCGCGAAAGGAACATGTCAATGAAAAGGTATATCATATCTGTTAATTAATCACGCGAGTATTTTTCTATAGTCTGTGAGCGAAGTCTGATCGGTTGACAGGCGGCAGTACTCTATGTACTGTATTCCTGCAATCCAACGGAGATCGTGGGTACTGTATTCGACAGTTGATAATAAGTAGTAATACGAACAGGGTTCAGAAGCCTTATAAATCATTAAAATGCAGAAATGAATGTTATACCGGTGTATTGGTTTATGTTGCATATGCACGATTATTTCTTCCACGTACATGTATTTGTCGCAAACATTTGATGATTTTTGAACTGCATCGATATTAAGCAAGCGGCACGATGGCGGAATTCCGGAAAAAAAAATTTGCTTATTTTTATAATTATAGTTGTGAAACTCAAATTTACTATATGGCATTTAGGAATTTAGGATATATTCTACTTGTTTATGAATTGAATCTAAAAGTTATATGTCTATGAATAAGATTATTTCATCTCTGGTAAAAACTACATGTGTCGACGGTATAAACAACAAAACATTAAACTAAGTGGATACTTGATACCAATATCTTAGGTCACAGTTCAAGGTTAAACTACATTAAATGTACATTCTTTAAAATCACATCCGTCAATTAATGGGGGCGTTGGTAGGCTACATGTATTGCTTATGCAATACTCTCAGAATGCTTGTTTTAAAAAAAAACATATGTTATGATTTTAACCGATTTATCCATAAAAATACATGTACATTTTTTTCTGTGCCGTTGTTTCAAGAAACAAAACTATTGATCCTGTACTTACACCTCATGAATATGTTAAACATTTTCTTTCAGGAAACAAAACTATTGATCTTTCTGTACCTACACCTCATGCAGATGATGTTAAGGATCCAGATGATGACCCAGATGAGGAAGATGAATTCGACGAGGACTAGATAGTTACAAGTGATACAGATTGAAATATACCAGATATTGCACTAGAAATTGTAGTTCATTAACGATTTAAACTCGGTTCGCAATGATTATGTATTAGTATTGTTACCTACTATGGAAAGATAACCTTTATTTATTTTGTCATATTTTATTACTTTATGAAAGTGGACATTTTATGTATAAATCCATAAAACTTCATGTCATAAAATTACATTTTGACAGTTTAATAAGAAATCATGCTGATATGTGGATGTTGTAAAAATGTAAAACTTAACAAACTGATTTTAAATTGATAAATATAGCTACTAAGCATTTGAGTATGTTTTATCGTTTTTAGTTCACATAAGTCACTCAGGTGACCTATTGCACTTGGGTCCGTGTCAGTCGTCGTGCGTTAACAATTGACCATTATTAACTTCTTTTTGATATCTGAATTAGTATAAAACAACTATTATCTGATGTCAATATAATGTCAAGTGTAGCGGGTGTGACCGGTCGACAGGGGATGCTTACTCCTCCTAGGCACCTGATCCCCCCTCTGGTATGTCCAGGGGTCCGTTTTGTCCAACTCTTTATTGTGTATACCTTTTGGTAGTTATGAGATTGGTCGCCGTGCTTTTTGTTCGCATTTCCTTCTAGATATAATAACGATCTTCTAGCAGGAAATTCGGTCTGTAACAGCGTATCTTTTTAACCGCAAGCTTAACATCTTTGATGTCCCTCTTGGATAGACTTGATATGACTCGCTGCAAAATTTATCCAAAAGTGGTATACTTTGTAAGGCCTTAGTCATCTACTTTCGATTCATAATTGACAAAACATTGGGAGACAGACTCTTAGACCAAATCTTAGACTGATTTTTCAACGTGAAATTTGAAAAATGTTCAAAATGGGGTGATTGGGTTGGTGGAGACCCCCCTAATTCCTAGTTATAACTACTGGCCAGTAACTATACATGAAGACCAGCCCACAGATCTTGCTAAAAAGTTATACCGGAATAAATCAATGCAATGGAGTCTTAATCGAACCTTCATTGAGGCAAGAGATTTGAAAAATCGTCAATAAGTGACATTTAACTGTTTTAGAGTAAAATAATGACAACACTGTGGAACGAACTTGGAAATATACAACTTATTGTTCAGCACTACAATACACCCAATTATCCTTTCTTTTTATTTTGCTATTGATTATCTAAGGTATTGATTAAACAATTAAATGGTGGCAGAATTATAACATTTAAAAAATTAAGATACGTAACAAGTATAAAAATTTATAAATATTATCTTTAGGATTACATGGCTAATTGAACTACGTTCGGAGTGTTCATTCATTTAATATGTCCTCGAGTTACGAACTGATTTTCATTTCTATCCTGTGATATTTTAATATGCATCTAGACATTGTCGTGCAATTTTCTAGATAGACCTGTTCTCAATGAGAAAGATATTCGGCTTTAATTGTCGCCTATATTAACTTGCAGAAAAGCACAATTTTGTCCCGTAGTTTTGATTTCGAATTTAAATGATTTTGGAAGTAACTATTCCATGGCGATGAAGCCGAGAAATGGTTAAGGAATGAGACCCGTGGCTAGTAAGATGTGTGTGTAAACACGATAATAGGTTATATCACAATAATAACTTACATTTAGATTGGAGAAAAGGCTTTTAAGAAAAGCTGAGTAAAGAAAAACTATTTAAAAATCAACATGAATCATAGAATATTTCTTGGAATGTTTAATTACATGGATATTGAGTGTGATATTGCTAAATGAGATAATTGCACCGTATCAGTTATCGAAATGTCTCAGTACTAGTGTTAAAGAGACTGATTGATTGCAAGTTTGTACATGTATATAAATTATTAGTTTTGGATGGTAGACGGTATTTGCTTGAGTTCTCTACTTCGTGAGAAAACCGAACAGTGCTTCTCTTGTCCCTTGTTCTTCAGCACTCCCGAACAGATTAACCTGGGCCCCAGAGTCCAGCGTGTCAAACGTAATCTTCCACTCATCACTGTTATCTGTTTTCTGGAATACTTTTTTTCCAATCTGTGCAGATTTTAGAACTGGGGACGAGAACCTGAAAACGACAGGGCTGTTGGCGGGAATCTCTTTGACTTTGGGTTCATGAAGAACGACCTGATATTTAGTGGTAGTAGATCCAAATACAACCGGATACGGCCTGAATTCATTCAGAACGTTAGTGCACTGAATCATGTATGTGATTGCTACCACATGTTCCCTTCCGTTTGTTGCGAAGATAATTAGCTTGTAGTTTCCCGTTCGGGGAAGTCTGATGGATAAGGAAATGGAGTTTGAGGTAGATTGTTGAAAGACGGCGTTCTGTAATTTTGTGGAGTCCTCCGTTTCTAAAGTACATAGAACCGACATTTGCTTAAGTGTTGGAAGGATAATTTCCAGTTCTCCAGAGTCGGTTGAATAAATTGCTTTCTTCGTAACACCTTTATCAAAGCCTAGTTCCTTGTAAATTTGCTTAGGACCATACAATTGACGGTGGTTGGGAAATAAGACCAAATTGTCCAGGACACTTGTACACTTTATAACGTATTTGAAGAGATGTGCCCATTTCTTTTCTTCCTCGGGTGTATTAATAAATATGGTCAGTTTGTAAGTGCCCGCTTTGGATGGACGAACATTGAACTTTATGACGTCAGTTCCGGATCTCTCAGTCGCAACACATTGTTGGTACTCCTTGTTATCTTCAGTGTCGACAAAAGATATCAAAGTATCCACAATTTCACCTACGGAGTGTTTCTGGATTTCTATACACGCTTCACAATTCACTTGAACCACGGTTTCTTTATGAGAGAGTGGAAACACACCATATTTCACCGAACCCTCCTCCAGTTTTACCGATTTGAAAAACGTTTTTGGATCTACCGGTTTATCCAGTAATTGCCAAGCTTGACTTGTTGTGATGTCTTTATTCATAAACGGTAAGTGTGAGCTGACGAAGTATTCCGGGTCCATGAGGAAGTAATTGTCCCGCTTGTGCCAGTGGAAGGACTTGCCATCGACATAACCAGCATCCCATGTGCAATCCAGCAAGCGCCATTCTCCTTCCACAAAGATGGCGTTCCAGGCATGGTTGGTGCTCAAGTTGGAAATGTCTACGTCCTCCTCGTCCTTGTGGCTGTATCCCTTGCCGTATCCGTTAATAACCATAACAGGGATATGGGCACATCTGCGAAAATAAACAACACATTCTATTTTTCAGACATTTTTACAATATGTGTGTAATTCTACACATCTATACAACAAAAGCTTTACTCTTTCAGCAAAGTGTAAATTTTTTGTCCATATGAAGACCAGTGTATTGGTAACTCTGACACAATTTTTCTTTATATTTCATATGTTGTCAAATTTATGTTTTTTTTATATGTAGTTGTATTCTATGATCGTTATGATGATCTTGTTTGCCCATATAACCTATCATTGGATCAAGTGCTGTGTGACGTGTTTCATACCGATTGTTAGGCCGTTCTTGGTACACTTATTTTAACTACGGGTTATTCCGTTTACCTGATCAAGACTTAGGGCTCACGGTGGGTATGACCGGTCAAAATGGGATGTTTACTCCTTCCAGGCACCTTGTCCCACTTCTGGTATGTCCAGTGGTCCGTGTTCGCCCAACTCTTTATTTTGTATTCTTTATAGGATTTATGAGATTGATCAGTGTTCGTTATATTCACCTTTCTTTGTAGAAAATCTCGGATCTTTAGCACTTAGGCTAAAATTGGGGTTTTGGTTCGAGGATTGTAGTACAGGAGGGCATTATTTTGCTTTTATATAAAATGGACATCATGCACAAAAAAATATATTTCTTTCATTATACCATTTAATTTTTTCCCTAAGGATTTTGTAAAATAAAACAATTTTGAACAGAATTATTTTGCATTTATGTTAAGTTTTAGAAAACAAATGAGCTCTTATGATGAAGATACATGTAGCAGTGTATTGGTGGCAGTTTCAAATCACTGGCACCGAATTCAAATGCATTCCACTCCCATATCGACCCAATTTTAGAATCATTTTAGATATAGTGTAAGATTACTAAGATTCATTTTACATTTTCCTATTCGTACTCCTCTCACTGTATGACATGTCTTGGAGGTATCTCAAACGACGGTTTGGACATTATGAGTGGAACGGCGTTCCCCGGGTACGTGATAATCTGTGGATTTGCAAACACTGACGCATGTGCACACAAATTCCTTCATTACTGGTTCTTCCTCCAACTACATGTATGTAGTACAGCAATAAATAAAGCTACCTACCGGCATAACGTCTCGAAGATATTGCTATACCCAGCACAGACGCTACAGCGGTGTTTCAAGACATCTGTAGCATCGTTTGACTTTTTCTCACTTCTTCCCATATATCCCTCAATGTCGTATCTAGATTGTATAGATAATGAGAAAACAACCATAAGTGAAATCTAAGTAATCAACAGTAGAAATTTAGAATTACGATGAATTCTTTATTCGAACACTGATATCATGAGGCTAACATTTTAAATGTAATATCTGTGTATACAACATATACTCACTTTATGTTTGTTGTCACCCATTTGTGAATTGCCCGAGCTCTTTCCAAAGGTGTCCGTGCTGCTTTGACAAGGTAATCCACAAGTGTGGGAATAGAGGTACACACGGAGGCTGGAGTCTATGATGTGAAATAAATGTAAGAAAAGAATGCATAGTGTTGTTAAATATTCCCTTAAACTGATGGATCTACTAGTATGGAAATGGCATACTGTAAACCCTCTGTCCAATTCTTCTCAATAATAAAATCGAATAAAATTATAGAAATTTGAATGTTTTATATAATGGGCGGTAATTTCATTGATTATTCATATCAGACTATTCTGTTGGATTACCCTTGCAACATGGCTATCAATTGCTTTAAACATCTCAGGGTCTGACATGATTTGGGATTTCTTTTTTCTGGATGGTTTTGGTTTTACGTCACTTCCTGTTAAATCCTCTACATTTTCAACCAGCAGATCATGTGTCCCCGACTCGACGGATGGCGGTTTAGAGTAAATAGAATTCACAATTACGGCCCCATTGTTGTTGTTCGTGTGGTGCGTCTTGTTACCGGATAGTTGTCCAGATGGCTTTGTCTGACGTTGCGTTGTGCCATTAGACTGTGGCGCTGGTTTCTTTGGTTGCGCCTGTGTTGATTTAAAGTCGCTGTCAGTTACCTCTGACGTCAGAATAATGTCGCCTTTGTCCCTGCTTCTAACGGGCTGTGAGGGTTTTGGGGAGGATGAACCACACCCCATTGTGAGCTTAGCTACAATAACGATATGAAAAATAATGTTAACCGTGTGTCTTGTACAAGTGACTTTTAAGAATGCGAATCAATTCATTTGTTATCCAAACATACACAATTGTTCATGGGGCATGTATACATTTTGTTCAGATTCATTTTCAGTGCAGATTTCTAAATGAAGATTTAAACACATTTTCAAATATGCATTGTATAAGCATTTTTAGCCAGTTGCAAATACCAGCAGATGGTAAATGTTCAAAGGAAACATCGGAACAAATATTTTAGGTAGTTTTCTAATCGGAATTTTAAGGACAAGATTGTACGTGCGACGAGGACACATTCTAGTTAGCGTACTAAGGCAAAGGGAAAATTCTAATTATAAGTAATTATGGGTTCTCCTGTGGGGCTGTATTCTTACATAGTGAATCAGAAATCCAAAAATTTTGAAATAAATTGAATTGAAACAATGCTTATAGGGGGGTTTCAATTGGGTATCTTTAAAAATCGTGTTCGAATAATCAAAGTAATCAACATTTCTTATTGTTAGTTGTGTAATTACATACAAATAGAAACGTCATTCAATAAAAAGTTCTGAATAAGTAATGGTTTGTGCACGCAATGCCATGTAATCTTATTATGTCGTTAGAAAATTTTGAAATGAATGGAATGCTGAAATTGTACCATTCAAGCAGTAGTATATGTACATGTATTTGGATACGAAGAAATTTGAACAGCTGATGGTGTATTTTGTCATTTACGAGTAGTATTGTACCGCCTTCATTAAGAATAAACAATTTCATCCATAATTATATATTGTATACATGTATATAATACATGTACAAATACACGTGCTCTGGGTTGCTTCTAGTTCGTGGTGTAGTCAATCTCTCTACAAAAGCTCTGTCCTCCACCTCTATTTTATACAGACAATTAAGTTCTCATTCCAGCCAGAAATTCTGTTACTGCAATGAATGGTGTACTTACTACATGAAAGATGGATAAAGTTTAAAGTGTCTAAAATTAAACGTTACATTTGATAAATCGTTGATTGTGTGCTATCGATACCGCGAAACCGTAAAAGTAGTCAAGGATTGTACGATCATCAGCGGAAAATACCCCATTTCCTAACTATCAGATTAATCGTAAACTGCTTGTACACGATATACGTAATTTTCCTATTACACAATATACTATTATATCAAACCAGTTGCAAATATTAATACTTACATTATGTTAATTTTTGTGTGAACTTTTGAGAAAACTTATCCCTACCTGTCCTATATAGTGTCCTGTTTCTCCAAGAGCTAAAGATCGTCACGGGTTTGAGGTTTGCTTTACGAGATTCTCTAGGAGACAGTTAAATATTTATTAACGCAAGCCTCGGACACACGAATCCAAGTCGTGTCAACAGTATTTAAATGACTATCCCTCAATTAGTGCATAATCGTTACGAGTGCCGATCGCCCAGTAGCTGGTGTTTAAATGTCATGAGACTCTTAATTCGTGATTTTACAAAAAAGGCAATTTTGATCTTTCTTATTGATGAATATCAGTTGTTTGATCCGATCTCTTGAGTTTGATTTAAAACATTTCGAAGGGTTACCTCAGAAAATATTACACGTTGTACAACATTAAGTAATATGTGGATTTCGTGGATTATTTTCAGCGGGTTTTAAACACTATCGAAGATTATGCTAAACTTTTCAAGATATTATTGCCTGAAATACAATTTTCATTACAGAAAACCAATCAATGTGCATACCTACATGCAACACATTGGTCTCTGAACTTATCAAAAATAACGTCATTGATTTCAAAACTCACCCTGGGGTATTTTGAAGATGATTGATTTTTCTTTCGAAATAATGAGAATGATAAATAGTATCGTGTATTCTTACAGCATAGCAAACTTATTTTTATAAAGTCTAGGTCACGTTTTGGTCCTGGGGATAAATTTCCAGACCACAGTATATACAAATACAATGTACAGTGTAGAGAAACAAACACACCCGGTTTACACACTCAATATAAAACTGAACACGATCAATGAGATTTCTAAAAAGAACTAGAATTGACTTAATTTGAAAGTGAAAATGATTCCTGAAATGCTAATAATTAAAAGTTTCTAATGTTGGGTAAAAGGTTTTGGTGGGTTTTTTTTTTTTTTTTTTTTTTTTTTTTTGAAAATCTAGAAATTCGTTTAAATCTCCAACGTATGATTGAGCCCAACTAACACTGTCATGGAATATTTGATTCCTCTAATCTACACAATTGAGTGTAACCTTTGCGGACTAAACTTAGGGGTCACTAAATGCGATAATATCGGGACATAGGTTTAAAATCAATAATGGTGGTAACGAGTTTCTCTATAAACATTTGAATTCCCCAGATCATTCCATCTTCTTCACGAGAATCAGAATTTTAGAGAGAAAAACCATCATACCCACAAACCCTTTTCGTAGACAGCGAGAAATACAACGGATTATTTTATTTATTTATTATTTATTTATTTATTTATCTATTTATTTATTTCTTGCGTTACATATTATTTCCCAACGACATGTAAATGATATAACGTAAAGTTAAAGTTTTGGGTTATAATACCATCTAGGCGTTTAGGTTTTAACTTGATAATTATCTTTTACATATATTTGTTAAAACTTCAAGCTCCATAATGACAGAGGGGTATTAGGGGGAATTTATGTCTGAAACTCTCCATTCCTTATACATAACGGAGCGCTTAAATAATAAAATGGCATCACAGGAAGATTTTACCATGTAATAGACCATCTTCGTCTTGTATTTCTTGCATAGTTCAAGTTCAAGTCTACACCCTGCATATCATACAAATATACTACTACTATTGCATCTAAACTTTTTCATTACAAACAAACTTTACAGTACATAGATATTTACCATATTGTACATGATCCACCTACATGTTCTTGTTCTTCTTTCAACTATAATTCAGCTGGGCATGCCATTACTGGTGATGTCGATATAGTTGAAAATGAGGACCTGAAGTCATTAAATAAATTTTATTTTAAAAGGTCCTAAATTCAGAGAACCCCAATCTTTCAATTAGAATACAATGCAATACTAAAATATGCATAGCGCCCTAATTCATTTAAGATATCTAAAGCGCTTCACATTGAAAGCATACAACTATAAGTTTTAAAAATATCCATTCTGACAAGGTGTCAAGTTCTTCTTCATATTTAGTCCATCGTCTGATATAATCTTCAACAGGATTCATTATATGAAATTCTGTCATCAATTGAAAAAAGATTGAACATGACAATTCTCAGTTTTTTATATAATACGAGGGCGAGTCAATAAGTAACCAACCTAACTTATTTCCGGTTGAAATCCACCTCTTCTTTTTCCATGTAATTGCCCTCTAGTGTGATGCACTTAGATAAACTGTGTTCAAGTGCCATCAGCCCAGAACTGAAAAAGTCAGGGTCCTCTCCATTAACCCACTCCTCAACTGCCGTCACGACTTCTTCGTCAGACTGGAAATGACGTCCACGGATATCCTTTTTCAAGTTTGGGAATAGGCTAGGGAGAAGTCACTAGGAGCTAGGTCAGGCGAATAGGCAGGATGTGGTATTAATTCATACCCGTTTCCCTCTACAGCATCCATTGCAACTTTGCAAGTGTGGACTCTCGAGTTGTCCTGTTGCAGTAAAAAACCCTTTAGAAAGTTTACCTCGGCGCTTTTCACGGATGGCGGTTCTCAGCTGGTCAAGCAAATTTCCATAGTACACTCCAATTATTTTACTTCTCTTGGGTAAAAAGTCCAACATGATAACGCCTTTTGCGTCCCAAAATACTGTGGCCATCACCTTCAGATGGTTGCGTCTTGAACTTCTTTGGCCTCGGGGACCCAGGCCCTAACCACTGATGACTCTGAGCTTTCTGGCTTGTAATAATGAACCCAAGTCTCATCTACAGTAACCAGACGCAAAAGAAAATCACCTTTTGACCTAAAACGCTTAAATACGGCGCTGCTTACTGATGCTCTGGTTGCCATTTGCTCATCGCTAAGGGATTTGGGGACCCAACGGGCTGTTAGCTTGCGCATACCTAAACGATCATGTAAGATTGCAATCTCTACACAGAGTTGTAGTTCCTTGATCTCACTTGCACCTCTGTCAACGTTTCAAGGGTTTTACAAGATTTTTGTAAAATGGCATATATGCTCAAATAAAGTATGGTTTCAACTTCAGTTACAAAACTATACGTAAATAAATAAATACTGAGCAGATGTCAAGTCTGTTTGTGACACAAGAAGCATTGATGTGGGTTGAAACATGGATATTGGGTAGTTCTATTGCACCAGGCCTATACATAGGTACATGAAAGAATATATAGTAATGGGAAAAAATCTTCAAATAGTTGCTGTTACACCCCAAATCGTCATCCGTCCCAAATCGTCGCCGGCGACGATTTAGGCATAACATCACACCCTAAATTGTCGTCCCCCTTGCTGCAACTATTTGGAAACATCATTTACAGACAAACTGGCCCTGTTTGTTAACTCCTCCTCTCCTCTTCTTTCTTCTTCTTCCTCTTCTTCTTCTTCTGTGGTCCAGCTATGACAACAAAGGATTCTCTGGACCTTAAAAGCATTTTAATCTCCCACTTCGTCTTCTACTTGTTCTGTTGTATATTTTTTTTAAAAGATTTATTATGATCACAGTATTTGTTGTTGTTGTTTTGGTTGGTAGTGGTGTTGTTACTTTTGAAAGAATTGTATTTGTTGTTGGTGGTGGTGGTGTCATTGTTGTCTATATGAATTTTTTTCGTCCAGTCCTGCAGAGAGAGATGGAGAAAGAGAGAGAGGGATGTGTCCGACAAAAAAAGTTTTGCCTTTTATTGTAGGGTCATTCTGCTTAACATAGGGTTGTTATAGGTCTTGTGCACCGCAGCTTTGTTAGTGACCTCAGAGTAAGTTAGATGACGCCTGTTAGCCGCCGTTTGGACACTCGTGAAAACCTCGAGAAACACCCATCCTTCCTCTTTATTTCTGAATATGTTTTGTTTGTTTAACTCGTTGCTCTCTCTCTCTCTCTCTCTCTCTCTCTCTCTCTCTCTCTCGCTCTCTCTAAATATGTCAATGAACAAACAAGCAAACAAATAAATGAAATCTATGTGACTAGTCCCATATAATCTACATACAAACTTTTATCTCAATCGGTTCACAAACACCAGAGAGACAGTCGAACATAGTTCGCTATGATTACAGCTCGCGGTTCTTTGAGTCACGATCAAGAGATTTCATGTGACGGGAAGCACATGCCAGGAACAGATGTAACCCACGTATGATTCACAAACACCAGAGATATTGCAGAGTTGCTGAAAATTGTGCACGGGTCGCGGTGCTTTAAGCTCTCATTCCAGAATTCTCATTTTTGGGAGGCACGTCAAAGGGTCTCTTGTAATCTATATACAAAATCGCAGTCCAATAGGTCGACAAACACCAGAGATATGGATGCGGACAGACAGACAAACAGACCAAGTGAAACCTATGTATCCCTATGTAAGAGGGGGTACATTAAAATAACTTCTGTGTAATCTATCCTAAAAACGTCAATAAAATATTAGCGGGCGACGATTTAGGACGGGCGACGATTTGGGCTAAACAATAGTACATCCCAAATCATCACCTCTAAAGATAGTACAATCTTGTCCCAAATCGTCACCAGGGCGACGATTTGGGATGCTGGGCGACGATTTGGGGTGTAACAGTTGCTTGTCCTACATTTTCCCAATCTTTTATGAAGTAGTTCTTAGTTTTACTAGCCGTTAAAAAAAGTGGATTTACATGTGGAATAACTTTGCTTAATTTGAGACGTTAACAGAGGTATATGTGAGTGTAAGGAACGATAACTCTGGGTAGAGATTGGTAAGATTGAAGAAACGCTACCATGTGAAATGCTTAATGTCTGCGCTATTTCATCCACCTGAATTCGCCTATCAGAGTATACCAGATCCCGAACTTTCTTACACATTTCTTCGTCGGTGGCATCCAGTGGGCGTCCAGACCTGGCTTCATCTTCTAAAGACTTTCTACCGCGTTTGAAGTACCCTACCCAGAACATGAATATAAGATGGTGAAGAAGACCCATAAACATCGGCTAACTCGCCGTGTATTTCCTTGCCTATTTTACCTTTTAAATACAAGTACCGAATTATAGCATGGTGCTCAACTTTAGATGAAAAGCATGCCTTTGCATCACTAGTCATGTTTGACATTCAATATCCTATTAAAGAATGACTCGATACGTGTGCAATCTTGCACCCAGGTATAAAACGTATTGAAACAAGACATGAAAATCGTGACCGTCTCGGTCAATCAGAAATGGGATAGGCTGGTTACTTATTGACTCTCCCTCGTAGTTTAAGGACTGTCAGATTTTTACCAGCATATAATACTACTTTAATCTAATTATTAAATTAATATAAAATAATAATTAATAAATAACTGATTTAAAATCAAATGTTCCTGTATGCATCTTTTGAATTATCTTTTTAACCAACCTGCCCACAACTGTTGATATATAAGTGAATTATTGCGACATCTTTTTATTCTCTTTATCGATCCATACATTTGTAGACATGGTGGCACTTCTTTCTTTTCTGTATTTGAACATTACATAAAATGCAACATGTGCCTGTTAATGGACTAAAGCTCTTATAAAATCATTTACCGATTGATTAAAATGCAATTAACTAAATGGGTTTTTTCACTCATCAAATTGTCCAAAAACGCTGGAAGTTATTGATTCACTACCTTCAATTTGCTATATTCTGAAATAAAATTCATGGAATTAATTTGGAGAAGAAAAAATCAAGGTTTGGATTTCTCTCTAGATAGCAGTTGAGCAGATTTTCGTTATAAATACTAAGATGGGAATTCAACAAAAACAACATGTTTTTATGTTGTCATAATAGAGTTACACGTTCTACCGCAATGTTTGCTTTTAAATGCACTTGAACAGATTTAGAATTGTAAATTGTTTAACGCCCCTCTCGAGAATTAACCTTTCACTCGTATGGAAACGTCACCATTGCCGGTGAAGGTCTGCAAAATTTAGGCCTATGCTTAGAGCTTATGGCCATTGAGCAGGGAGGGATCTTTATCGTGCCACACCTGCTGTGTCACGGGACCTCGGTTTACGCGGTCCCATCCGAACGACCGCCCCATTTTGTCGCCTCATACGACAAGCAAGGAATACTGAGGACATAACCCGGATCGCCATGGGACTCAATGTAATTGATGACTTTCGAAATTCCGCGTTCAACGTCATGTGATCATGTATATTTCGAAATGGGGCGTTCACTATCCGACTTGGATTTAATTAAATAGGAAATTAGTGGGGATGAATTATATACGGTCTACATTTCGTTAATTTTGATGATATTTACACTATTTCAGTACTGCATGTAATAGGAATTAAATACTTTTCGGTATCAAAATGAGCTTTCACACTTATATAAATAGTCATTGATATGATGACTTTCATTTCAAACGCTATTTTTAAAACAACACCAAAGCAACAGTTGTTTTATTCACATCCAGGGAGTCTAGCCTCTGCGCATGCACAGGCATCACTTTAGAGTTACCCGAGTCTTCCAATCAAACGTGCCCATTGGTAGTGATTGCTCCTTTACCAAACACTCGGCATTTAGAAGTGAAAATCACGGATTTGTCGGATAGGACCTTAAAAGCAGATACCATGTGTTGCGTCAAGTGCCTCCCTCCCTGCTACATATACATGTACATATGTATGTACGGCCCTGTGCGCTAAGCACAGGTCTACATTTATGGTACTTCATCTACATCTGGTGACGTCTCAATATGAGTGAAAAATTAATTACTATGACTATTGAGATCATTCGTAACAAATCAAAAAAAAAAAAACCTCAGATATAATACAAATAAATACAAATAAAACAAAACAATACAAATGGAAAATTATAAAATACAACTGAAAATTCATATAATACAAATGGAAAATATGAATTATATAATACAAATGGAAAATATAGAATACAAATGGAAAATTATACAATACAAATGAAAAATTATACAACATGAATGAAAAATATACAATACAAATGAAAAATTTAGAATACAAATGGTAAAATATACAATACAAATGAAAAATATAGAAAACAAATAGAAAATTACACAATACAAATGGAAAAGATCAAATATTGCAACGTTTGACCTGCCATATTCTTGAGCCGTGTTTATTTATCATAGCAACGTAACGCAAGACTACAAAATTATTATTTTTTAAACTCCCGCATTTTTATTTATTGAAACGTATGATATGACACAATTAAAGAAGTTCATACCTGGGTTAGGCAGTATTGTCAATGTTTTGGAAAGTATATTACTGATTTTCTACATTGAAGGAGAATTATTAAATAAAAAATAAAAATTGGGGTCAAAGTGCCCGTTATTGAGCTACAGTGTGATAAATTTGACGTTTTTTGCACTTACAATTTACACTCGATTTGTTCACATTAACTCGATTTGTCGACACAACATAAGCAACACAAATTAATCATTATACCAAAGATAGACGCACTCGTGTCTTCTAATAATATAGATACATACATATAAAAACGTTTAATGTTTGTAGATAGGAAAATATGCGGAAAAATTCATCATATGGAATTTGAAAGTTCGAGAGAACATATTAGGAGTAATTTCATTTTTTTTTAAATCCCACATAAATTATAAACTATCGCCTTAAAATTTAAGGTGTAACAGAAGAAAGTGGGGGTTGTGGATCTTGAATTATTGGCCAAATGCTGAATTTCCATACAAAAATTCGGTTAAATCAATGTAGATGTTTTTAAAAATCGACGTTCTGAGAACAAAACAATAGCAATCAAATCAATGAATTTGCAACATTTGAAGTTGTTCAAAGTCTCTGCTATTTGTATCATAGATCACAAAATTGAAATTCACGCCCAGGGGTATAATTATTGACGATATGTTAGAAATAACAAAACTTGTAAAATCGTGCAAATTTAGACAGTTTTATTAAAGAATCGTAATCCTCTACCAACCCTTTCAAATTTGGAATCAACGTAAAAATTTTCAGCTGGATAGGTTCAAGTAGTAAATATATAATGTATTTGAACCAATAAGCATCCAATCCTTATTTACACCGTTATATCACCCTGCCCATTTATGCTCAAAAGCTGAAGAGCAACCTTCCTTACTAGATTTGTTTTTCACTATTAGCAGGTCCTTACAAGGATGTTACATAAAGAGCATGTTTATGTACGAGAATGTTACATAAATCTTAGAAAGAATTGACCTCCTTACGGTGAATTAGCCTGGTACCCGAGGCCTTCCGATGTATGAACATGAACATCGGAAGGCCTCGGGTACCAGGCTAACGGTGAATATACGTTTCAACACATAACTCTAACATCCGAAAGTTTTCCAAATGATCGAAAATTACCTACCTGTCTTAGAAGCCGATGAAAATGGTTTTAGAAAAATTCCAAATCATCAAAGTCCTTCACTTAAACATATTCCTACCAGAGCCTGTTTTACCAGTAAACATCACTATCACTAAATGCGTCCCGTGGGAATCCGGGTTAGAATAGGTCCTCGTAAGAGGCGACTAAATGGGGCGGTCCTTCGGATGAGACCGCAAAAACCTAGTACTCGTGTCACAGCAGGTGTGGCACGATAAAGATCCCTCCCTGCTCAATGGCCGTAAGCTCCAAGCATAGGACTAAATTTTTCAGCCCTTCAACTGCAATGGTAACGACTAACTGTGATTGAAAAATTCTCAAGAGGACATTAAACAATATAAAATCAATCAATCACTAAATGCAACAAACCAAGATGCACTATGTGTTCATTCATAGCACAATGGTCCGAAATCTCTTCTGAACATTAATGAAGATTCGTGTTTGTTCAAAGGATGACCCTCCTTGTTCAGGATTGGGCAATAATTTAAAACATCTCATTCATTTAAAAGAACAGAAAATATAAACTTCTGAATATAAACATGTTTAAAAGTATTCTAAGATACACGTGTATCTTAAACAACGCACATGCTCGCCTCTTAATCTCCATGGCATCATTAATTCAGTTTTTCCCTTTAAGGTAGTACTCTACATCGTCATAATGGCTGACTTCCTTTAAAAACATGGATGAAAAAATCGATATCAGCAATATTTGACTTTTCCTTTTCCAGTTAGATACCTAGCCGAGTAGATCAGTAGGTTAGAATACCGACTGCTGACCTGTAGGTCGCAGGTTCGAGTCCAGCAGGGGTTTTTAAAAAATTTCAGATTACCTTCTACTAAAACTGTATTTTTTGACAAAATAAAGTAAATTTGAAATTTTTCAACTTCAAAATATTTTTGTACATATCCTCCACTTTTCATCTACATCAAATTTCTCTGGTGTAGCACACCTCCTTAAGATATTTCTCGTGGACTGATATGAGCAAGGTAGCCTAATTAATAACATGAATAAACAATCAAAATATTGGTATATAGCTAAACACTAATAAAATTCAAGTAAATCCTAATTAGAATGTTATGGATATGGGGTTACCCATATTTTTTTCTGTCAAAATGCTCTAGTATTTTCTATTCTATTTTTATTTCCGTCGTAATTCATACTATATTTATCTGTATTCATACGCGCATTGATCACTGTCATTAAAATTTGTAAAGGTATCACAGGCAAAAATATTGGAAAGGTAAATATTCAATAATAACATCAGACACACAGTCTGCACAAGCATGAGGCCCCAGAAGCTTACAGTTAATCTGATAAGAATAGGAAACAATCAATTAGCGAGGACTCTTGCATGCATATTACCTGTATATCTTTCTCTCTTACATAAATTTTATTTTTAACAGTAACACTTTATAGATTGATTGAAAGTTGGCGTGTCACAAACTTCCTCTAGACCCTTCAATTTTGAAAGTAGTGTGTACATGTACCCTCGCTCCCCCTTTAACTATGCTCTTGATATTTGATATCTTACAAGTGTGATTAAACAAAAGATTGTTCCCTTATGATGATAGGTTAAAGTTTGCAATCGATTTTCTTAAGTCTTGTTTTGGGGGTCTGTTTTAAGGAGAATTAATGTACTTCTGACTATTCACAGCATCAGCGAAGCGGAAAGGAAATGCAGTTCAGTATGTATATTTCTTCACATCCCGGAAGGCTGACGCGATTGAGATCTCTGCACCCGAGTGTGTCGAACAGTTTACTGAGCCGTGGAGTGTTAATGGAATGTATTGATTCGTACGTCTCCGTAGATTTACCGTGACACGTGAAATGGCCTGACTGCATCACCACTGTGGATAAAGGTAGGATACTAAATATCATATACCCATTATATACCATGTATTCTCCTTATTAGTAGCAGTAGTCCAGTCATACTAATAACTCCATAGATACGAAGCGAACAACGACAACACTAGCCCAGGTATACCATGGATTTGCACAATGTCGATTCGCAGTATCATGTTACGGAAACCATGCGAAATTCAGTTATTACCTTTTTTGAAAATGTATAGTTTTGCGAAGATGCATGATATATTTTTGTTACTTCGTGCACCTTTCATTAGTCATTGGATACATATATCTAAGAAATGTCTATAGTATTGACAAATTCATTGTTTTTGATATACGTGCGTGGTATTTTGTATGGTGGGGATATTGAAGGGTTTTCATTGAGACTAATGGTACCAGGGTCAATGTACTGTTATAATGCCTGGAGAGGTAAGAAAGGTCGTGTTTAAAACCTCCGACTGTTAATACCATTACATGTAAATTTAATTTTACGAAATCAAATTTAATTTTTGGGTTAATTTTGGCAAAGGAGGAAAAATACAGGAATTTAATTTACTATTTTCCTCTATTATAAAGAATCTCACCGTGTATGTTTATTACTGCATAAATTATAACCGATTCAGCATACCTTTACAGATGTAACTTGTACGTTCACGGGTTTTTTTTTAGCTATGCATCATGCATCTGTAAATTCACAAGAACATGGATCGTCTGAGTTTATTTTGCAGAAAATATTTTTCTATAAGTATTAATTTTTGGAAATATAATATGACAAGAATTGGCAGCGCCAATTGCAAAAGAGTTGACAAAACCAATTGTAAAAGAGCCGGTCTGGTGTTATATATGTATTTGTTTATGAATATATATATATACATGTATGTTACATGTACATGTAATATCAAAGCACAAGTAACATGTCTATTAGTTTATTTGTTTGGGACCGTGTATATCCCTCCTATCTCGCTATTTACAAGATTTTGTTCATACTGTGAAGAACAAGCAGGTCACAGGGAAGGATATGTCACCGGTACTATGTTTACCGTGAAGTGAACTTGTATTTGTACAAAAATAAACATTATGCTTTGTCATCATAAAGTACAGAAGATGTTTTGATTCAGTTATTAAAGGAGTGATATTTTGGCAGAAGCTGCCATATTGAAGGTAGAATACTTTTAAAATGTGTTAAAGAATTTGTGAGAGAACTTTGTTAAGAAACATTTACATTGGACTGAAAGTTGCAAAGCTTTATTTATTTTAAGTTCCTTCATTAGAACACAGGTTTCGGTCTTGAGATAATACATTTCATTGTTAATATATGATGTTGTGTATACTATCAGTTTAGATGTCTTAGTCATATACATATATTTCCTGTTGAATTTGGAAGAGTTTTAGGACACAACTGTAGATAGAGTGAAGAGTTTTAGGACATAGCTGTAGATAGAGTAAGATAACGAAACAGTATCAGTCTCATAATTCCTATTAAAAACACAAAATTAAGAGCAGAGCAAACACGGACCTCTGGAAAACCAGAGGTGAAATCGGGTAATTAGGAGGAGTAAGCTTTTCTCGTTGACCGGTCACACCCACCGTGGGCCCTCTATTTTGATAGATAAATGGAGTAATCCGTAGTTAAAATCAATGTAAAGTACGACCTATCAATTGGTATGAAACCCGTCAGACAGCACACGATCTAATGACAGGTTGTATTTGTAAATTAAATTATGTAACGACAATAGCATATGCGAAATGCTGACATCAACTGAGACTGTTAAAACCCCCGGAATACATGTATTGTCTTATTTGTCAGTAGCCTGTCTCGATTTAAAAACTCGTCATACACAGAGCATGCGCATGCGTATCGAATCAGCTGAGAAACAAACATCATAGAGAGGTGATAACATGAATATTGAACGTTGACTTTTATTACGAATTCACTGGAGTGTATTGAATAGACATGTGAATGAAACCGAGTATTGATGAAAGATAGATGAGACAGACTTTGTTACTTCCGCAGTATTGGTGAAACTGGAGGTAAATTCCACTAAATATCTTTTTTTCAAAAATGGAAAGAAAAAAATGTTCATCCCCCAAGTTGTATACAAAGTAAAGATTAATATCTATCTTGCAAACTTGTTTAACAGTACTGATACTTATTTCCTTGTTTATTAAGCAATTTGAAAGTTATTCAAAATTGTAATGTCAAGTTTTAGGCAATTTGAAATATCCATTCCTTTACAAATTTATAATAACATCATATGTATGTTTCATGTACATTCAGTATCTGTTTGTTTGGACTTTCATCCTTTATCAATGTGAGGCCCAACGTGTAAATAAAAGTTTTAAAGTTTCAAAAAGTTTTGAATTCTGCAGTCTTATGATAACCAATGGAATGGTTTCTCTCATTATACACTGTCAGTTCTCTGTCTTACAATAACCAATTGAATGGTTTGTCTCATTATACATTGTCAATTATCTGTGTTACAATAACCAATGGAATGGTTTGTCTCATTATACACTGTCAGTTCTCTATCTTACAATAACCAATTGAATGGTTTGTCTCAATATACATTGTCAGTTCTCTGTCTAACAATAACCAATGAAATGGTTTGTCTCATTATACACTGTCAGTTCTCTATCTTACAATAACCAATTGAATGGTTTGTCTCAATATACATTGTTTGTCTTACATTAACCAATTGAATGGTTTGTCTCATTATACACTGTTATCTTTATGATTTGATTTCAGATGAAGGACCACATTCTGGTTGCTCTGCTGTCCCTGATTCTCTTGGCCTCCGTCTTCCTTAACATTACCATTCATCAATATGGAAATAAAGAGGTAATAGCGGATGTTCGTGTGGAAAATCACTTGTACATGGGGAATCGCCAAGAAGCCATTAGAAAGACTAAGGCAGCTCCGGGTTCATTCCAATATCAGGGGAATCGAAACGCGTCATCAATTCCTGTGTATCATTGGAACGGGACGTTTTCTATGTCTAAAATTTGTGAGGATTCCAATGGAGCGAATTTCAATGTTGCATATTTTTCAAATCATTTGGGCAAAATTCCAATTTTTGTGTATGACGAGAAACAGGACCGTATAGTGTCTAAACACCTAAAAAATGAAGGATCTTGGGAACCGACACTACGAAAGGCAATTATAGATGTTATGATGAAAAATCCCGATATGCTATTTATAGACATCGGAGGAGGGCTAGGAATATTTTCATTGGAAGTTGGAATAAGGGGCTTCAGGGCGCTTTTAGTAGATCCCAGTGTATCCAACATTCAGCGCTTCTGTGCTTCAGCCAATCAGGGGGGCGCTTTTGGTTCAGTTTCCGTTTTACTTAACCCGCTGTCTTCTCGTCACGAAACTGTACAGATGGCGGCCGAAGACGACAGAGTCAGCGAGCTATTTATTTTAGACAACAACTTACTGAAAGTGTCTCAAACAAATGAATCGCACTATGTCTCAAAAGAATTTGTGAACGCTATCACCTTGGACGATTTGTTGTACTTGCCAGAGTTGCAGTCAACAAAGGATGTTGTCCTACATATTGATTCTGCTGGGTATGAAGAACAGATTTTGAAAGGAGGTGAATTTTTCTTCAAAATGCTCAGGGTAAAAGTTGTATTTATTGACTGGACATATAACAGACATCCTAATTACAGTGGAGGTATTATAAAATTTATGATGGATAAACATTTTAGACCTTTCGATGCACATTTTAAGATACCTCTCATTGAAAAGCCTTATTCTGAGTGGCCATTGAGCATTGGTTGGGTTCATGAAAGTTATTCCTTGTGAGGTGACATTCACCTGTAATTTTAAGTAGCAATCTTTCTATGAATCATACCGAGAGCAATTTACTGTTATATATATATATATATATATATATATATATATATATATATATTGACCAACGACATGAACAATATGAATTGAAAAAATTTCATATCCCGGTATATTTTTTAACACGTGTATGGGTATTTTATCAATATATGTACAATTGTTATTTAGTTAGTTGGACGACTTTCCAGTCTATCTAAGTAGATAATTTGTGTTTTATCAATAGAATCATTGTACATACATGTTAAACACGCTAACGAAGTAAGGGAAACCTCGTATATTGTGAGATACATAAATGTTTGAAAGAATGTACTTGTATTTGGTAACAGTGTGTAATTAGCCTTTCGTTAATGTGGTCATTTTAATTTTAATTTTAATCATCAAGGCAACTTTACTTGTATCAGAATAAATTATGAATACCCTTGTATAGAGGAATATATTCAACAGAAGAAAGTATTTGTCGTGGATTTATTATAGTTTATATCGATTGGGGTCGGGGACATCAGCTGTTTTGTTTTACCCTGGAACGGATCTGTTGTCCGAAGCCGTAGGCCTAGAGCAACAGATCTGTTCAAGGGTCAAACAAAACAGCTGTTGTCCGAGGACACAGTCTATAACTGTTTTGTTATACACCTTCATTTTGAGGTTGCCTTTACTAGATGCACATCGTCTGTTGATTTCGAACTTTTAACAAGACAATGTAATTGCGTACGTTTATCAACGTATTCATTAGTTTGAAAGAAAACATACCCAATATCCGAATTAATAATGAATAATTACATTTTCCGTGTTTCTGCTTTCTGTTTCATTTAATAAATTCTGTATTTCATCATCAGTGAACCTCATCATTACGTAAAACAAAGCAGCAGACTGAGAATCACGTGACTTGCAGTAGGCAATGGGAATAGGGCAGATTATTGCCCGGTCAACTGTTCGTGAGAGTTGGTTTAACAGCTAAAATGTTGGTTCTAAATCGTATCAGTTTATAAAGGGAGAAAAATCAAGGTGAAAGGTGAAGATAACGAACAGTGATCAATCTCATAACTCCCACAAGCAATACAAAATAGAGAGTTTAGCAACCACGGACCCCTGGATATACCAGAGGTGGGATCAGGTGCCTAGGAGTAAGTATCCCATGTCGACCGGTCACACCCACCGTGAGCCCTATATCTTGATCAGGTAAACGGAGTTATTCGTAGTCAAAATATGTGCCAAGAACGGTCTAACAGTCGGCATGAAACGCGTCAGACAGCATTTGATCCAATGATATGTTATATTGGCAAACTAGATCGTTATAACGACCATAGAATTTGCGAAATGCTGATTTTGTGTATAACAACATACATGGAGTTGTTCAGCTCAACTGTCATTGCTAGTATACACTTGTATTGGATTCTCTCTGATGCCTGGTATCAATAGGTGTAGGTATCAATGTGAATATTAGGTGTATATCCATCGTTTGGATTTTATTGACACACAGATTTAAAGCACGTTAATGGTTGGTAACACGTGTACATAGGGAACATCTTGAAAACGTTCAAATTGTCAATACCGGTTTTCTTCTATTTTATTTCTCCAATTGACAAAAGTATCATGGTTGTATTGTTGTTCAGATGATTTGATAACACACCTCCTTATGATCACAGCAAGAGAATGTCTGACTGAAAATAATTTTACCTTGGTTCCTGTATTTTCATCCCAACACAATCTTCACAGTAGCGAGCAGCAGACCGATTGTGAAACTGATTATGGGACACAATATATAGATGGCCGCAGTACTGTTATTTGTAGTGTTTCATAAGTGATATTTATTTATCCACCAGGAAAAAATCTATTGATATATTTGATTAAGTCCATGACAGATTTAGGGTTCATCCGATCCCTGTGGTTCAACTTAGCTTTCCTGATAAAAGTTCGCCTGTTTGGCAAAATTGGTATAATTTCACATTTCAAGACCTTTTATGAGAACGATTGCGAGAACGGTCACCAAACTCTTAGATAAATGATAACATGATCACAAATTTACAGTACAAAATTATTTGTTAACTTGACCTTTGATATGTGACCTTCAAATCAATAAGAGTCACGTGTTCTTTAAGGGCAACCACTGTCTCAAGTTTGCTATCATATAAATAGTTCTCAAGATATTGAGCAGAATATCTTTCTATATTGCAGAAGTTTGATCTTGATATTTGACCTCATAATCAATAAGGGTCACCTTCTTCCTAGGAACAAATACTGAACCAAGTCTGCTGGCTTTCAACACACGACGGCTTCTTTAAATATCAAGCAACCAACGCGCTGTCTACAGACGGACCCAACAATGTACCTTCTTTTATAAGGGGGGGGGGGGGGGGGGCATAAAAGTAAATCTGAAGTGCACTTTAACTCTTAGCATTTATTTTGGAATGTGCGTAAAGGCGATTTGGAATATAGACCCAACAATGTACCTTCTTTTATAAGGGGGGGGGGCATAAAAGTAAATCTCTCTTAGCATTTATTTTGGAATGTGCGTAAAGCCGATATAGAAAACGCTTTATGATAACTCGAAAGGTGTGTTTGCATATTATGTTAAATTTGGCAATTATGGCACAGTGTAAAATTTCATATAAAATATTTTTTGTAAGTAAAGTGTCCATTATTGTAAAGATGAGATATTACAATGGCATTTAGCCTTCAATTCATGGAAATCTGGTACTACTACGGGATAGGAGTTACAAAGACTTGGCTATGTTCATTCGATGAGAAACAGCATATAATTCAGTGAAAGGTGTTGCCATTACTAATCAAAATACAGAGTTTACCCCTATAATTAAATATTCATGTTCCTATCATTTGCAAAACGAACATATCTGTTTATATGTTGCCCATAATTGAAATAAGTTCTCTTTGTTTTAAATCTTAACTTTAATATAAAGTATCTTGTTTGGAGAACGTTTTCTGGAACATGCATTTTAAAAACAAATTAAGTGAGGGTGTGAAGAAACCCTTAACAAAGTTCTTTACCATGCATTGATGCGCACAGTGCGTGATGACTCAGTGAATCAAAGTAGAGAATGTACTCCTGGTATTTAAACATTCAAAGAAAAACATTAACTACTTTATACATCAAAGAAATTGCGCATTTTTAAAGATATGATATTGATTTATTTTCACTAAAATTGCGTAGTTAACACTGGTTCAAAGAATTTATATATTCATTTATTGGGAGTTAAACTTTGTTCAGTTAGCTTTCCCTATGCTGTCACACACTGCGCGTATGGATATATTGCACGAGACTTTGGTGCGGGCCTCTTGACACCCTTCTTTTGTTCGAAATAAGCATACATGAAGTTTTATATGACAATATTAAATGCATAAAAATGTAATATGTATCAAGTAAATAGCAAGACGTGTATAAACTAAATTTCAACGAGGAAAAAACACCACAGGTTGGAATACCGCCTGAGCACAAATGCCGGTAATGATGAGAGATTTTGTTCTATTTTTGTTTGTTTATTTGTTTGCAAATATTGAACAAATAATATGCAAATCAGTTCATGATAAACTGGTGCTAAAATTTTCAAAGTAAATATAAAGTTCTATGAAATCTTAAGCAAATAAAACTCTGAAATCTTCTATTAAAAGGATCCAACAGGTTGCACGAACAATGTCACTAAACACAAGTTGTGTTTTTGAACATTCTAATTTCTAGGCAGACAACGATGATTAACTACGTTACAAAATTGGTTCACAATGTAGAGTGTAAATAAACAAAAATTTTTATAATGATAATCTAAATCTGTACAGGTCACTGCGACCAAATCTTGTAGATCTAAATATATCCCACCACAATATACCGGTAGGCAAAGTTCTCCTCAAATTACAACAATATTTTAAAATAAAAACTAATCACACAAGTCGAAGAGACGATTTTACCAACCCTAACTACACGTAAGTTTGTTGACAAAAATTGTGGTTTTTTCGGTTATTCAGGAAATTCATGGAAAGGATGGCCATTTTTAATCATTGTATTAATTCGCGCATACGGCAAATAGGTTAACGAATAATGCAAGGAAATTATATACCCATGGTTGTTTTTCAATTAATCAAAGGTTCTTAAATATCTCATCATAAAGACACTTGATACCAACAGAAATGGATGCATGACTTGATATGTTATTTTTGCCTTAGTTTGTATGTAAAAAGTAGAAATGTAAAATTCCCTGAAAAAAGAAGGGAATTTTATATGATTTTTAAAAGATGAAATATATTTATTTACGCCTTCCTGTGTAAGTCTGTACAACAACCCCACCCCCACCCCCATGTTTTTAGACTTTCTTCAGAAATCATGGAAATAAATTGTCTGCGCTTTCACTAATTACTAATTACCCAAATACACTTCATTATCATAAAACGTCAAACTCTGTGTTAAAGTGGTTTGGATGAAAATAGATATAATAAGAGCTGTGTATCTTTATACAGACTGGTTATTGGCATAATTTATGTACTATATTGAATTATTATTAACCAAACTTAATATTTGAGTTACTAATTCGCTGTCAAAATGGTCGTGATAAGTGAAAGTGCAGACAGTTTTAAGATTTTCACTCACTTGGAGCTATTACGGATTTCGATTTATGACTGGGTAAGAAATTCAACATAAAAATGAAATCTAATGTTACACATCCTATGCAATTGCTTGTTGCAATTCACATGGGCATTAAAAAAATATGTTTAGTGGTACAGTTCGGCAGAGCTCAGGTAAAATTCGAGTATAATTAATATAAGGCATTTTTCTGAATTTATTTCTGTATATCTTGGGAAGTACATGGAATTTTGGGATAAACTTTGGCATCAATGTAGATTTATTATGCATGAATATATGAGTTACTATTTATTATGCATATACAGAGCAGAATCTTATACCATTTGTTATATCATTTTTTTCATCGGCGAACTTGTGTGCCCTATATTTAGAGTTCTATACTCAAACCCAAGAGATATAATTTCATGTGGCTAAAATATGATACTGATGATAGTATAGCGTTAATTAAAGATGAAAAACCGTAATAATGATCGTGTCAGCTGCATGTACAATGGTCTGACAACACAGCGTATGATGGCCTAGAATGATAGTAAGCAATTCAGATTCTGTAAGAAAGCAGAGCTTAACATCAGCTGACTCTTGATAATGATATTCACTCACTTGTCATGACAGTCGGAGAGAGTAGCCACTCTATTATCACATCTGATGACCCAAAAAAAACCACAAAATGCTTATAGTTTACCGACAGCCCGCCGTCATTATTAGACGCCGACTATTCATTGATATCATCAAACTCATTTTATGATGCATATCCATCGAACAATATGATACTACCTACATTGTGCAAAATTCTACTTCTCAAAGCTTTATGAAAAATCGATTAAAATACCATGTAATATATCATGCTATGGGGAAAACCATAAATGACATCCCTTGAATTTTGGGACTCAAAAAGTCTGGGCATAATATACATATATCATTGCAAGTCATAATTCTGTAAATTTTCATCCTATTAGAAAAATAAGAAAAACCTGTGTTAAAAATGACCACCTGAGACACAATCGAACACTTTGTACAACAAGCAATTTCATTGGCTGAAATTATCTGTCCATGAATAACATACATCACATGACTAAAAACCGTTTATACAATATTTTTTCACGATACTTCGAAACGCGGAAAAAATTCAACAACGATATAAAACACAAAACGTCCTTGTATAATGCGTTGCACAAAAACAAAATACAAGTGAATTGAAGGTTTTCGATATCGCCAATGCTCTCTGGAAAAGTCCATAGATATTTTGTTTTACAAATTACGTTAAACCGTTGAGTGTCAGGATATGTAGAAGTGTGTACATGTCACTGTTCATCTTGGAAGTTGTGAAATGTTGGGCGAACAACAATTTTTCAAAATTGTTTTATGGCGGAATGTAACCCGTGGTCAGCCAGACAAATTCCTTCCAAAGAACAGTAATTTTCTTATTTTATTTTCATCAAATAAATTGTACATGGAAGATGCCCATGCTGTTCGCACATGTCAGAACGGTTAGTCTAGGTAGATTATAAGAACAGTCTTACATTTTCCATGTTGGAGTGTGTTTACACGTCTTTGGTCGTCCTGGGTCGTGATGGTCCACAGCTCACAGTCGTAGAGGTCAGAATAAATGTTCATGTATTGTAAAGATGTGACACGGTTTGAGGATTCGCAACGCTCTGTGAATTGAGTTCAACCCTTTCCATTTTTACTGGATACCTTGATTGTAAAAGCATCTAAATCTTGAAAGTTCTGGTTGTTTGTAACCACTAAAGTTTGAGAATTAAGAATCTTGAAAATGATAAACATACTGCTATAGTAATCATAAACACTAGCAATACTTTGGCCAGGATATTACTTCATCTCAAGTCTCGGAAGAAATGTTTTACTTATCATTTTTAGATATGAATTTTAATTACACCATGGTTTTGGTGCAGAATGTGTCCCTATTAGAATGATTTGTATTATGTTCCTCCTACGTTCATCAACCTCGTCAAGGAGACTTAGCTTGTTTGTTGTTTATGTGGGGAGGGGGGGTATTTATGAGAGGAAATTAGAACAGCATGAAATAAAGAAAAGGATTTACATGTATATACAAAACAGAGGGGGGGGGGGGATTAGAGGGAGAGGGGAATAGTCAATACTTAAGGGGGATAGTAAATACTGTCAAACTTAAACGTAAAGGGCGTAATATAGATCGCTATCCAACTACACGTGAAATACGACACTGATGGTAGTATATTGTAAATAAAAGGAAAAATCGTAATAATAGTCGTAGCAGCCTCTAAAAGGTGGAAAACAGTCAACAACAGGGTTGCAGAATGGTTATATATGATAGGCAATAAAATCCGACAGAGACGATTGGTTTTGTGAGAATATGCTCAAATGACAAAAGATAAGCCACGCTTTTATTTACAGGTTTGAAATTCTAAATATAACCAGTTAACCAAATACTAATTATTAATTAACGATTTAAATTTTGAACGATCAAATAGCAGATTTTATCATTTCTTATGTTTATCATGGTTTGTATTAATTTGGGACATCCTGACATTGTGTATACATGTCCTGACCTTTGTGTATACATGTCCTGACCTTTGTGTATACATGTTCACCCTACAAACATCGAGACGCTTTCTATAGCAAAACAGTTTTCTAGTAGATGGCGCTGATTTAATAACGTTATTGAAAGAAGATATGTTTGTTATAGTGCCTGATAAATATCGTGAATTTCTTGTATATTAGTCCTTCCTGGCATCACATTCAACTTACATGATAGTAACACAAGGAAGATTTCAAACACGTCTTTTCCGGAAGAAAGATGTCTCAACACTAAATCTGTTTATCTTTCAATGGAATGTATTCTTCAAATTTCTAGAATTCGATTTAAAGTAGTTTTGCCCTTTTGAACTAACAAGTCAACGTTTTATCGGAATTTCGATAAGCCTTGTTTTGAGTTTAGCAAAAAATATTGACATAGGTGAATGTAATGAACAGTGATCAATCTTATAAATCTTATAAAGAATAAGAACGTGAGAGCAGGGCAAACACGGATCCCTGGAAACTTGAGGGGTGGAATCAGGTGCTCAAGAGGAGTAAGCATCCCCTGATGACCGGTCACATCCAAAGCGAGCCCTCTATCTTGATCAGGTAAATGGAGTAATCCGTAGTCAAAATCAGAGTGTAAAGAACGGCCTAACAATTCGATCTGGACTGCTTTATATTTACTCTTTCTGTCAATTCGTCAGAAGAGAGGTTGTTAGGTTTTAAATCTTCCTTATTGTCCGATTTCTTTCAAAGCTGAGAAGTTGTATGATCTGAAAATAAAGGGAAAGTTATAAAGGCCAAAGCTAAAATTGACCTTGATCTGTGCTTGGAGAAACATGTTTTTAAAGCAAAGCATTTTAATTGTCAACTCATATATTTTGTCAGATTGAGATTAAATGAATCTCTGTACAGTGCGTTCCTGATAAATACCCGTTTCATTGCACAGTTATCGATTCAAACAGGCACTTGAGGCTAGAGAGAGTAAATATTTCATGACCTTAGCATTATAGTAGGAACTTCATTTGTTACAATAAAGAAAGAATGTTTGCTATTGATAATTTTTATAATGTTCTTTATCATTATACTACAGTTATACAGCGCCAGTTGCTAAGTCACGAAATTCTATAAGTATGAAATACTAAACTATGCTGCCATGGTACAAGAGTTCAAATGTATTTTCTTTATTCTATTTACAGTTCAATGTATAACGGTTTTTCCGACATGAATTTCCTTTACATGAATATAACAGACTCCAAGGAAGTCACTTACACCCATAGTTGGCTTTTTGCACTGAGCAATTTATTACAACTTCCGTTCTATCTTTATCAGTGCTGACTCCCTCCTTTACTACTAAATTGCAAAAAAAAAAATGTAATCTACTTCTGAATTTTGAAGAAAAAGTATTGCGCGTGTGTTCAAAAGTCAGAATATCATTTCTAAATATCTAAATAACAAGGCCATCCAGAAATAGTGACATTGTGCATGGATGATGGTCATTCTTCTAAACGAAATTCTTAATGAGAGTTTAGACTGCACAAGGTAAAGGCAATAAAGGGCGTTACCTACACGGCAAAGTCTTGATATTGAGTCTGTAGAGAATATATTCAGACAGCCATCGTGTCTGGTTAAGAGATCTGCATCTTTCTTTTTCATTTAGGTTTATGCAGTTCACCCATAAGTGTTGATCTATCCCGTTTGGGTGTGTGTGTGGGGGGGGGGGGGGGGTAGGACTGGGTCGTGGTTGCCATCCTGTGCAGCTTTATTATCTGTAAACAAAAATATTTTTACTACTTTTTAACTTGTTACTTTTCCAAAGTCCCAGAAGAGTTAATGTTCTTTATACGATGAAGACAATAAAATAGCTATACATGTAAAAACAAGAGAATAAGAGGATCATCATCATTGGCGGATTTAGAGGGGCCGGGGCATTGTAGATAATAAGGTTGAAAACATGTATACCCTGCACAGAAGATACTTGACTGTCGCATGCCCCTTTCGAAAATCCTGGATCCGCCACTGATCACATAAATGTAAACAACAACAAAAACAACAATAACACCAATAATAGCAACGATGATTGCTTGCATATATCCAAGGTCTACAGTGAAAACACTTCAAATTCCGAGAGACAACCAGTTTGCAGTTTCATTGAGGTAAAGTATTTAATTTTGTTTCCTGAATTTATATTTTTTCTCATAAATGAGAATAGACAGATAAATTTCATACAGGAGAAATTAAAAGGGCAACTTCTTTGATTAATAACAAAAATGAGGCACATGGCATTTTCCTTAGTTTGCAAAGAGATGCAACAATATGTTACAAAATGATTTGTTAAAATTTGACAATTTTTATTCACCTTCTTCAAAATTTACTCGGAATACATTTTTTTCTACGCTTGACTTACATATAATTGTTGTGTTTTAAAAGAAGAGCTATATCTTGTGTTATATTTTTTCTTTTTTATTTAGTAGTCAAGTGAAGCATGTATTTTCAGTAGATTGTGATATTTTTAGTACTTGTTTCTTGTTATTAAGTTTTTCTCATTGTATTTATTTCGCCTCCAGCAGTATGTTCTTGTTATGCTTCCTGCCTCTTTCTTCTTTATATGTCAAGAAGTTTTTCTTAAAAGTTTTCGTGTTAGCATGATGTGCAATATAATGTGATGTAATAAATTGTATGAATAATCTTGATGGTGATGTGGTATTTTACACTAAAATTTAATATTTATGATTATAAGAAGCATTTCTGCTAATTTGAGGAATATTGGGGGAGGGGAGTAAGGGGAGGGGAGGTAATTACTCTCCTGATCTCCTTCCTGACTTTATACGTATATTAGCAACCCATGTTTCTCGTTTATTGAAAATTTAGAGATCTTGATAATGAAATGCTTTTATGATGGGGAGTAATTACGATCTAGACTAAAGAATATATATTCCAGTGCCCCCCCCCCCCTAAAATTTTCAAAGTTAAGGTAAATCGTGGTATCTTGTTTAGAAAAATGTACTAAATGATAAAAGAAGCAATTATTTCTTCCATTCTCGCAGAAATAAATGACAAAATCTTTTGATTTCTTCAATTACTTTTGTGGGAGAACTTAATTTTTTCCAAAAATCCTTAAAATTTGCGTCATTTTACTAATTTCACCTGAAAAATGCTAGAAAATAGTACAAATGACTTAAATAGGAGACATATTTCAAGCCCTATAAAATCTGTAAAATCCAAGAACTTCCGGGGGCTTCGTCTCCTGGGCTCCCACCACTGGGGGCCTCAGGGCGGCCCCCCAGACCCCCTGCCTCATAAAGTGGCGATACCCGTAACCGCAATCCCTGGATCCGCCCCTGTATTCATCAGATAAATTCACTGATATTCGGCATCACCTAGCTTACGGGGATATGTGTTAGATTAAGATTTTATCGCATGATGACCAGTTATAAAATTGAAGCTGATATTATTTAGATATCAGTAGCTGACGGGAATCGGGCGTAGACGGACGGCAATGCTGCAAGGATCTACAGAGTGGCTTTCTGAGACAAAGACATTAAAATTCATGGGGCACCACGCGACGACTTTTTACGCGTTCGTTCTTTACATTTTTAGCTCACCTGAGCCAAAGTCTCAAGTGAGTTTTTCTGATCAAAATTTGTCCGTTGTCTGTCGGCGGCGGCGTCATTGTAAACTTTTCACATTTTCATTTTCTTCTCCAGAACCACTGGGACAATTTCAACCATACTTGGAACGAATCATTCTTGGGTAAAGGGGATTCAAGTTTCTTGAAATGAAGGACCATGTTCCTTTCACAGGGGAGATAATCACAAAAATACAAAAATAGGCTGGGGTAATCTAAAAATCTTCTCAAGAACCACTGCGCCAGAAAAGCTGACACGAAAGCTTCCTAGCATAGAGGAGATTTTAAGTTTATTAAAATCATGACCCCTGGGGTAGGGTGGGGACACAATAGGGGATCAAAGTTTTACTTTACAAGCAAATGTATACTATGGAACCAAACTTGGCACGAAACATACTTTAACTGAAATTTGTTAATATGAATGACCATACCCGTCAACAAAGGCATATGATAACTAATGAATTAATAGTAAAGTTTGATAATTAATGAATTTTAGTCGTTACCTTTGAAAAGTTTTTTTTCCTGTATAATGAGTTTTGCTCAAGTTTGTGTATTGCTAGGACCTGCTGCTCAGGTGAGCGATGTGGCTCAATGGTCTCTTGTTATGTCTTAGACTACTCATCACGCGTTTATGTATCTTGATTTCAATATAAGTATATACGGTGAGAAAATAATTTGCTGAGTTTTAAGTGGTTTGTCTTGTTTTTATGTATTGTTCGTTTTGTAAAGATAACCGTTCGTTTTGCAATTATGTCTGTTCGTTACGCACCAGATCGTTAATTTTGCTTTTGTGTATACTTGTTTTGCATAAAGGTCCGTTAATTAGGCATTTAATGTGATTTTGAAAAGTTTTTATGGTCATTGAAATTGAGTGTATATTTTGTCTAATATGGTATTTTTGCCCATATTTTTTTGTCAAGCATCCAGCAGTGAAAGTGAAATTCACGTGTCTTTCGGATACCTGAAAATGTGTCACGGTAGGCGTCACTACAATAGAGAACCCTTACTGCTGGTGTCACGGTAAACGTCACTACGATATAGAACCCTTACTACTGGTGTCACGGTAAACGTCACTACGATATAGAGTCCTTACTGCTGGTGTCACGGTAGACGTCACTACGATATAGAGCCCTTACTGCTGGTGTCACGGTAGGCGTCACTACAATAAAGAACCCTTACTGCTGGTGTCACGGTAAACGTCACTACGATATAGAGCCCTTACTGCTGGTGTCACGGTAGGCGTCACTACAATAGAGAACCCTTACTGCTGGTGTCACGGTAAACGTCACTACGATATAGAGTCCTTACTGCTGGTGTCACGGTAGACGTCACTACGATATAGAGCCCTTACTGCTGGTGTCACGGTAGACGTCACTACGATATAGAGCCCTTACTGCTGGTGTCACGGTAAACGTCACTACGATATAGAGTCCTTACTGCTGGTGTCACGGTAAACGTCACTACGATATAGAGTCCTTACTGCTGGTGTCACGGTAGACGTCACTACGATATAGAGCCCTTACTGCTGGTGTCACGGTAAACGTCACTACGATACTACAATACAGAACCCTTCCTGCTAATGTCACGGTAGACGTCACTAGGATATAGAGCCCTTACTGCTGGTGTCACGGTAGACGTCACTACGATATAGAACCCTTACTGCTGGTGTCACGGTAGACGTCACTACGATATAGAGCCCTTACTGCTGGTGTCACGGTAGACGTCACTACGATATAGAGCCCTTACTGCTGGTGTCACGGTAGACGTCACTACGATATAGAACCCTTACTGCTCTTGTCACAGTAGACGTCACTACGATATAGAGCCCTTACTGCTGGTGTCACGGTAGACGTCACTACGATATAGAGCCCTTACTGCTGGTGTCATGGTAGACGTCACTACGATATTACAATATAGAACCCTTACTGGTAATGTCACAGTAGACGTCACTAGGATATAGAGCTCTTACTGCTGGTGTCACGGTAGACGTCACTACGATATAGAGCCCTTACTGCTAGTGTCACGGTAGACGTCACTACGATAGAGAGCTCTTACTTCTGGTGTCACGGCAGACGTCACTACGATATAGAACCCTTATTGCTGGTGTCACGGTAGACGTCACTACGATATAGAGCCCTTACTGCTGGTGTCACGGTAGACGTCACTACGATATAGAGCCCTTTCTGCTGGTGTCACGGTAGACGTCACTACGATATAGAGCTCTTACTGCTGGTGTCACGGTAGACGTCACTACGATATACAGCTCTTACTGATGGTGTAACGGTAGACGTTACTACGATATAGAGCCCTTACTGCTGGTGTCACGGTAGACGTCACTACGATAGAGAACCCTTACTGCTAGTGTAACGGTAGACGTCACTACGATATAGAGCCCTTACTGCTCTTGTCACGGTAGACGTCACTACGATAGAGAGCCCTTACTGCTGGTGTCACGGTAGACGTCACTACGATAGAGAGCCCTTACTGCTGGTGTCACGGTAGACGTTGGTATGATATATAATCCTCATTGTTACGACCCTGGGAACCATGCATAGATCAAAATTTGTGATACTCCACTTAGAACTGGTGACGTTCTACATGAGTGAAAATTTCTCGAATTGGGGGTAAAACAATATAAAAGCAAGAAAAATACTGCTACTACGTCTAGTTACTAAGTAATAGCAAAATATATCTACAATAATCAAGACATTGAGAAGAACAACATGAACAACTCTGAAGTTTAAATAAGATATGCTGGAGTTCCTCATTGACAATATCTTCGTAGTCTTTGGTGATCAGGTTTTCCCAACAGCCTGTTGGAATTCCCATGGGCACAAATTGTGTCCCTTTGTTAGCTGATCTGTTTTTATATTCCTATGAAGCAGATTTCATTCAAAAGCTTCTATATAAGATGAGAAAATCTCTTGCTGTGGCGTTCAACTCGACATTTAGATATATCGACGACGTTTTATCTATCAACAATAATAATTTTCGTACATATGTATATTTGATATATCCCTGTGAATTCGAAATAAAGGACACCACAGAGTCCTCCACATATGCTTCGTACTTAGATATTTTATTGAAAATAGATATCAACGGCAAACTAAGAACTCAATTTTTTTTTTGGCAAACGGGATGATTTCAGCTTCTCCAAGCTCAACATTTCATATATATGTACATGTAGCAATATTCCATTATGACCTGCATATGATCGTATGGTATTTGCTTAAAGTAATTCCACCCTCCTGTGATGTCATCAGATTTTGCCAAATGAACGATTTAATTAGATTTATGCATGATAGGAACATGAATTTTGTTGGAGTTTTTTCCTATAGTTATTGTAAAAAATCTTGTTAAAAATAAAATATTTCAAAAGTCTTAAGTTATAGATGAATAATCAATGATACGTTTCAAGATATTGAACCAAGGTCAATAACTCTGTTTCTATTGATTTCTTTATCAAGTCTATTATGCGATAGATTTCCTTTATTTTTTACAGACATTTTGTATATTTTTGTGAAGATACAATTTCATGAAATTGTTATGAATGCTACTATATCGTCATAACCAGTTTGTATGGAATTTTAATATCCCTGTTTAAGGAAAATTGCAATTTTCTAACGGTGATATATGATTCTCTTTATGTACGTATCACATCTTAAAAAGTGTGATGACCTATGTATTTTATTTGATAATTTGTTAGTTTTAACTCTAATGAATGGAAATAAATACACATTTTGAACTTGTATCAGATAAAACTGCGAGTATGGAGTTACCTTAAAATATTACGCCACAGATCTCGCGATTCCTGAAACGCTTCGCTTACCGGGCATTTTATTTGGTTGAAATACTAATGAATATAAATGAGGCAGTAATTTATCAGGAGATAACCAATGCAAACCAAAGACTGGTCCGCTATAATCTTTAACGGAATGAAAATAAAGACGGTATCTAGTATATACTGTTTTTCCCGGGAGTAATCTTACTATGATAGGGAGAAACCCTACTATATAGCCAGCTTTCCGAGGGAAAACTAATAAAACCAGTTTCGGGGAAAGTACATGTACGATGACATAGGGGAGGGGGTAATATACAACCTGGGTATTATCAAGTCATTAAAAAGAGTCTGATTAAGTTGAAAACGTCCTAGTTCCCCCGCTTAACATGCTTTTTATGAACCACTGGAATCTAATTCAAAAGATATTTTAAAGTCTCGTAATGCACAGACAATGGAACAGAAAAACAAAAGCAGAGGTTTCAAATGGGCTAATCAAATGAAGAAAATTGTTTCGTCTTAAGAACGGAATGATGAATTATTCATGAACGAGGATGTAAATCAAATTAAAGAATTCCAATTCGATAGCAGACAAAGCCAACACCTCCGAAGTCCAGCTCCGTTCTAGACGAAATGTACTAAAGGAGACTGATACTGAACGAGCATTGTATCAGTGTGATGGGAAAAGGGATATATTTTATCGCAGAGAACTGTTGTCAAACCTTCTTAAATAGCTATGACACACACCTGTTAGTTCCTGAGAAAGAAGAATACTTACTGAACCATCTTTTGGATTATGTCTGTTCTTGACAAAACGTAAAACAAACAAACGACCTTCTTGGATATGTTTAATAAAATTCATGTCAGGCTTCGCATATAATATATAACTAGAATTTTTTTTTTTTTTTTACAAATGTTGAATTAATTTGTCAATCATCTGAATATAAAGAACGGCTTATTATATATTTTCAAAAGAAATATGATGCCAATAATCATGATACTTTTAATTAGCAAGTCTGAACAGTCTCTTTTTGTCACATCAAAATCATTTGCCCTTTATTAATGGAATGAAAAACTATTATCCCTTACGTGTATCTAAGTCCTTCTTTAGGACCGATGTCTATGCACATTAAGGTAGGTGATTTTAAAGAATATAACAATATGAATATCAAAATACTTATATTTTACATAAGGATATTTCAATACCCCTCCCTGAAGTCAAACCCCGCAACATTTGCTTTCTCCAGACACGCCTGCAAACTTTGCATGAGGAAAAAACCCAGTGAGAGTTGCTACTATGCGGAACCAGCAAATTAGCAATACATGTACTATAATGCTACTGAAACTACATGTAAAAATTAACTATATCTACCAGACATATGGGGACCAACTAAGAGTGGACAAAACTGACAGAAGATTATCATTTTCGGTCATTCCTGATAGGTATCAGGAAAAGCATGACTGACATTAAATGGTAATTCTACCACGGTTATTGTAAAGGTCATTATTCTACGAAAATTGATACACATCTCGCTTGTAATTCGAGGTTTGCTAAAGCAACAATAAAGTCAATGACTGACAATTCAATTCCATAATCATAAAAATCAATCAATATATGTTGTAAAACAAAATTCATAAATGACTGAATAACATTTGTCATTCAGTATAAACCAATCGTCTGCATTCTGAGAGCGATACACATGTAAACATGGCGATGCACTGACAAGTTTTTCTTGAACTACATCCAAAGCAATTGATATAATCCGTTTACATTTAACTAAATACTTGAAACATTTTTTTTTTCCAAAATAGATTTCGAATACCTCTTCTATCTCACCTTTTTCGCAAGGAAAAAAAACAATATAGGCCGTTTCGGAAACTGCCATCACAGTGACCTAATTCGTAGCTATATAGGAAAACGATCGGCTGTATATTTCTGAACCAAAATAGAAATAAAGTTCTTGTTTTCGTGTGTGTTGCAGGATAACCTCCTTGGTCTTGAAATGTTGTGTGAAATACTTCTTGATCTCTGAGGTTATCCTGCAACATACACGAAAACACGATCATTATTTCATACATATACAAGCATTTGTAACAAATCTGAAATACTGATGTCTTGTGAGAAAGACAAAGAAAGGAATCAGGTGTGCTCAAGATGTTCCATTCCTCTGATTCTGTCAGGTGTGCTCAAGATGTTCCATTCCTCTGATTCTGTCAGGTGTAGAATGGAAAGATTTCAATACAAAGTTGGGGGGATCACATGAAAGAGTATAACAATATATTACACTCAAAGAAAGTTCTGAGAAAGAGGCGTATCCATCGTGCCTCAGCTATAAAACATATGTATCTGTATTACATGTATGTATATGCCGAATTTATTGCAAACAATGGGATTCAATCCAACCTCCAGCAAAGTACATAAAGAAATTATACAAATATTGGAAAGCAAACATTTTCCATTTATTACAGATAAAGGTCTAAATACTGCCAAAAAAAGTACAATACGTTCAAGAATAAGAATGACCGAAATGGTATCTAAAACCGATTTGCAACAGCTGTAGAAAATCTAAGTATCAAAATATACAACCAGACGTGCACGACGCACATTTTTAAATGCAGATTTCTCCAAGTCGATAATCATTAAATGATCAAAAAGGTTCTCACAGATCTCATGGTACATGTAGCTTCTAATCACTGAAAATTTTATTCCAAGATTTTATATATATATATATATATATTGCTTTTTATTTATTTTTTTTTTCTCATGTGAATACATAACCATGTACCTCAATCTAAATGAACAGAGAGGCATATTACAGAGGGGGGCAATACTTTAAGTACCTATACATAAAGACAGATAAAAAAATTTAATAAAAACTAATTCATCATATTTATTCCTTTTCAAACTTTATCTCATGACTACATTTTAAAATTTAATATGAAATTAAGAATCAACAACCTACACCCACGCTGTCTTAATGCAGGTTGTAGTTCATGATAATTAATATATAGTTTATATAAGACCTTCTGTAAATAATACATTAAGCACATACTTCTTATGTATACCTAAGATTATTGTTATCAATGGTTACTTTCTTACAAACAAAATGTATTAAGGACTTCTATCGTTATCAATGACCATTTAAAAAAAAAATAAAATATATATATATATATATATATATATATATATATATATATATATATATACTAAGGATTTCTTTCTCTTTTAAACATACCCTTCATTAAACTTTGATCCAAACAAAATAACGAGCTCACTAAATGTCTGACAGTGCAGTTCATTGGCTCCACAGAGGAAAAAGGAACTACCAATAGAGAAAAGGGAACCAAGGGTCCGTTTCTAGATAAAAAGATTTTGATTAATGTATTAAACAGAATGTTGTATTAAACAGAAGGTTATTTCAACAGGGAAGCAAGGTTTTTTTGATGTCATCCTATGGCACAAATGCTCGTCCTCCGTGTAACACACAACGTAAAACAAGATTTAGGTCATGACGTATTTTTGCGGTTTGATCTACATACATGTACCATCTGCATGGTGTGAAACTGACATACAAGAACGTTTCATTAATTGGCTGTGTAAACAAATGATTACCTAGCATAGCCTTATTATCAAATGTACATTAGCAGTTTGTGGTAATGTGTACCGTAATGGTATGCATCTGAGAGAGCTTTTTTTCGGCTCTGAACAATCTTCCTCTGTTACCCATTTTTAGTCACACTACTTACCATACATGTACAAATTATTGCAAGACGTCATTGTATAAAAATACTCTATTAGACTATTATTAGTACTGTTTTCACGCCATTGGTCCTGAGTTTTAAATTTGAATAATTCCCCTAAAATTCTTCGTTTTGTATGTCGTTACATTTCGTTTTATGATATTAAACGAAACTATAGTGTTAGCCATTCGAGCTCAGTTAAAACATGTAACATTTAATGATCAAAGGAATTGATTGATTTTTTCTCTCTCTCCAAACGACATACATTGTACAATGTTATAAATTATTATCATCATTGTTTCTCAGCATACTCTCTATGCTACATCTATCTTGGGAATTCTGTTGTGCACAAACCTGCCTTTAATCTATTTAAATAAAAACTTGTAACGATTACATGCAGTTTTCATACAAATATCTATACCCGACCTCGAAAATTGCTACAGATTCAGGAATAAAACAGAATTTGCAATAATTTATTTCGTGTGGAGGGTGTCATCAGTTCTATTACTCAGAATATATAGAATAAAAATCACCTAAAGAATTAGTTTTAAAAATCGTTGTTGCACATCATGTTTAATATAGTTGAATAACACCGAGAGAGAAAACTTCTCCAAAATAAGTATGACTTATTATAATAAATAATAATAATAAATAAAATTTATATAGCGCCTTACATAAAACAAATTACTCTAGGGCGCTTTACAAGGGTAGCGGTGAGGAAAGCAACAATAAAAAAAACAACAATTAAATGAAATTAAATGACAGTATGACATAAAATCTTACATCTATAAAATTATCAAAATAAAACATTATTATTAAGATCGATACATGTAGCTAGAGTTGTTTTTGTTTTTGTTTGTTTGTTTTTTTGTTGTTGTTTTTTTTTTTTTTTTTTTTTTTTTTTTTAGAACACAATGCTAAGTATCTAAAATGTCAAAAGCTAAAACACTTTTGGCATAAATGTTCTAGGGAAAAAGTACGAGAAAATAAATACTTATAACGGATTGATATGACTAGTTTTCGTATCAGATTGCGTTATACGGAGGGAGAAAAGTAGTGGGGGATCCCCCTTTTATGCTGAATCCCTCCCAGGTCTACATGTATGTAATTACCTTCTCTTTAATATTGTTAGATCGTCCATCACATTCACGTTTAATTATGGAAGGAAAAATTCAGATTCTCCAATCAAAATTTTCTGATGTAATGTAAATCCATCAATTGATTTTTATTTCCATATCTCTTAATGTGTATAGATCCGTCCAAAAAATTTGGTGAATTATCTACATGTAGCTTCATCAATAAATGATACAACTCCAACAACATTCATAGTTTCCATATTCAAAAATTTTTGAAAATTCATAATGTTCTTTTTAAATAAAACCTCAAAAATGTCTCAAAATAAATGATGCTAAATTTGGAATAACCAAAAGCAGGAGACAATTTTTTAAATCCCCTTTACAATATTTCCATACAGAGCAGGACTATCTCTGATTAGCATATGATGTCTATACTTGACAATTGACGACATTGGTTATCGTTGATGTTTCCTTTTACGGAGTATATATAGAAGCTTTCGTACGTACATACTTAGGTAAAACATTGATCCCTTGCATACAGTACGCTACACAGGGTAAGAATATCTGCAGTTTTTTTTATCATAGATTCTTTTCTTTTTTGTAAGGAAGGACTGATATTATATAGCCATTGATAGATTCACTTTGCATTTACATTAAATGGTGTTTTTTTTAATGTGACCATTTTACTTTGTAGAATGCTTCTCTGGATAGTCTTTACCGCGTGTTTTCTGGCGGAAGTGTTTAGCCAACATGGTAAGCAGACATCTGGGTGAAAGAAATCATAATCACATTGCGACTACAAAGTATTTTCACGAAATTTGCCTGTTTCTAAATCTGAAAACATACAACATATCAATTAAGTTTCTGAAGCTCTAAATTTGACGCGTCTTTTAAATAAATTCTTGATTTTTCCAATAATATTGAGTGCATTTTTTCTCCAGCTGGACACAGTCACAATCATGATCACGGACACAGCGCTCACGGAGGTCACGGTGTTGACCCGTGGGACATAAGACCAGTGGACCAAGGACCGGGTTTAGGTGAGGTTCACAGGGATACAAGGTTCACACCTGGGCGGGCGGGCCTACCCGCCCCCAGGAACCCATTGAGGATCCCGCCGGGTCCCAGAAATCCATTGAGGATCCCGCCGGGTCCCAGGGGTCCACTGAGGACACATCGTCCCTCACATAGACCACTAGACGGGCTGGATACTCTACGTGACCATTTCAACAGAGGCCTGCCAAATCATGGTGTCCCACCCCATAACGACCATCCACTTGTTCCGGATCCTTTCCCAGTTCTGCCAAATGTACATCCTTACCCAGACCCACATGTACCTGTTAGGCCGTTAGTCGACCCCCACTACCCGATTGATGTAAATCCTAGAAAGTATGGAAAAAGACCCGACAGGTATGGAAGGCGTTCGAGAAAAAACAAAAAGAACAAGAGAAAGCTGGAAAAGAAAATTAGGAAGGCACTGAAGAAACAGAAAAAGATGCAAAAGAAGAAGCAAAAGAAGGCACTGAGAAAACATTTAAAGAAGCAAAGAAAGATAAAGAAGGCAAAAATGCGATTAGAAAAACATGCAAGGGAGTTAAGGAGATTACAAAAAGGATACGGAAAGTAAAGATATGGCAGAATAAATGGCCTCAGGATGTTCTACAAATTCCTTGAATGATGTGTGACTGTAATTTGGTTCTTGTTGATTTCATTAACCGGTTGAACCAAAGATGCCTCCGAAAAGAAATCCGTTCTTCCACGTGTTAATCTTCGTGCGTTTCTTCCACATGTCAATTTTCTCCCTGTGATTTTCAATTTTATAAGGAGAGTGTTCTAAGTGATGTGAAACTTTTAACACGACGAATCAAAAGGATAGTGTGTCTTTTTATGCATGAATGAAGATACTAGCTACCTCTTCATCAATAATCCAGAGATACCCGTCAATTTCAAAACTGTAATTTCTATTAAGACAATGGAAAATCATCATGAAATGTGTTTATATCAGAAACTAGTTCATTTATCTTCATTTTATTCAATATATGTATATAAATTCATGGTGATATAATATCGTCTTTCATTACTTCATTTTGTTCATTAGATAATTAAATAATGGTTAAATAAAATATTCTTCAGAGTTCTCAATCTTTTGTTTTCATGATTATTCTGGTATAGATTGAACTTTTTCTACTTCAATCGACGTCAGAAGAACGCTTCACGGATTTATCTGTCGTTAGCGATTGAGATGTTTGGCATCTGTCTATATGTCCAGAAGTTGACACTAGGATGAAATCTAGTGGAGTCAAATTAGTAGCATAAAAATAGCTCTAAGTCGTGATTACGTACATGTATGTACACGATAACAAGTGATAATAATGAGATAAAACGGTTGTCATTACGAGATCAAGCTGTTATTACGATTAACAAAGTTGTAATAAATAGATAAAACGTCGTTAGACTGCAGAAAGTCGTAATTACGACTTTAAATATGTACAAGTGTCTTTGAATAGCGATGCAATAAAAACTTCATTTGATATATTGACAGAATAACTCATTAGGTCGTCACTTAATCAACTTCTTGCCTATTCGAACTTTTGATATGACTGAATATCGGGATGTATGCCCACCCGATGTCACATATGCTTTACAGTTTATAAGATATCTCATAAATATATAAGATATCTTATTTGTTTTATAAGATATCTCATAAAGTTTATGAGATATCTTATATATTTTATAAAGTTTATGAGATATCTTATAAAAATAGAAGATATCTTATAAATTTATTTTTATAAGATATCTCATAAACTTTATAAGATATTTTTAACGTATATAAGATATCTTATAAAAGAGAAAGTTTATAAGAAATTTCATATATTCTATAAGATATCTCATATGATTTACAGTTTATATGACATCTCATAAAATGTGTAACAAAAAAATAAATGAATAAAACCAATCAACAGGTTGATTTATCTAACAAATGAATTCAGAATTTGGTATGCAAGTCAACTGTGGTTCTTCAAAAGAGACTGCACGTTGGTTAACAGTTTGTCCATTCTCACATTGATAAATTCTCATTCTTTCATATAATCAGAACTTGTAATAATAGGTTATATTTCTCTTGCGTGTCAGTACATAAACATTTACAAGAAAGAGTGTTTAACTTTACTATAGTAATTCATCCACTTATGAGTGATGGATTCAGTAAGTAATCAAAAAATACTTTAAGGCGCTTCAGGAATTAAGTATGCCAGCGGTAGGCGTCGCAGTTCCTATACCCTTATATATTTTCAAAAGCGAAACTTAATGATGAACAGGGGGATTCCTGAAATTGTTTATTACGGCTACAAGTACAGGAACTGGTAAACCAGTAATTTTGTGTGTAATAATGATAGTAGGGGTATATCCAATATCACCTCCTAATAAAACAAACTACACCAGGAATGAAATGAGTTTTTACTCAAAACTTTGATTCAAAATAGCTCTAGAATTCTGCTTTTATCGTCAGCCACTTTAAAGGGACTGATTCACGATTTCCCCCCAAATTTTGTTTTTCACTTTAAATGATCAAAATCTACAGTCTAATATGTTTAGAAGGTTTCATACAAAAAATTAAGGTTATTCATCATGACAGAGGCTCATTATATAGAGTCTATTATTTGTTTTGAAAACAAAAATTGAGGTGTGTTATTGTTTACGAAGTTTTCAAAATAAATGAATATTGATCCAAGTTTTTTTTTTTTTATATATCACATTTCAAGTATACTTAAGGTAAAATGTGTCATTTAAAAGTTAAAATTTGTGATTGTACAAAATGAAGATGCTTTGAATTACAAAATTAACGTTTCACAGGTTTGTTTGTTTACATAGAAAGACTCGAGTCTTTGTTTACATAACACAGAATCAAAGCTAAAATATTGCTCTTAACCTTGCATTCAGACGGTCCAAATTTTGGTTGTCAACATTAAATGAGCTATATTTTTAACTTTCAACATCAAAAATGAAAAATATTTCTTCTGAAAAACGTGAACCAGTCCCTTTAAAGTTCATTCTGATCCAGTAATTCCAATATCTATGCCATTGATTCCACAGGAATTTTCAACAGTTCCTGGCGACCAATTTTTCGTGTCACCCTTATGTTTATTCTGATGGTCATGAACAACATCACTTCCGGTATCTTGTTTAGGAAGTCAACTGTTACTAGTATATTTGAATATTGAACAACAATACATCTGTTTAAATTTTGTGATGCAGTTATATCAAACACAAATGTTTGAATACAAAAAACGCTCATATATATATTTATTCGATTAATGTAAACAAAAGTATAATATACATATATTTACCGGAAGTGAAGTTGTTCGTGGCCAAAAGGATAAAAACATGGATGACACGAAAAGTGGTTGCGAAGAACTGTTGAATGTTTCTGGTTACATGTGCCGATGAGAATGATTTTCATGGCTGGATTAATGGCGTAAATATTGAAATTACTGGATAAGAAAGAACTTTGAGGTGGCTAACGATAAAAGCAGAATTTCAGAGCTATTTTGAATTGAAGTTTTGAGTAAAACCTTGCGTTTTTATTAAGGGTTGGTATGGAATAGACCCCTACTTTTTACAGACAAAATTACCAGTTCCTGTGCTACAAGTTACACGTGTGAGGGAAAAGTCGTGCAGGAGTAGGTGCACAACTTACTTAAATGATCTGACTAGTTATCTTCTCTCTGTTTAGTAGGGGAGTTACGGTACTGTCACATCTTCTCTCTGTTTAGTAGGGGAGTTACGGTACTGTCACATTTCATGAGTCGATGTAATGTGTATGATATTAGTCAAACGAAACGAAAATTGTGGGGAGGGAATAATGGAAATTCATTGCACCTCTAAGACTATGCGTGCATTTTGGAAGATCAGTAGGTCAAAATTGTTTATTATCTAATCTAAGAAGCAAACAAAGCTAAATAGGGTAAATCTAAAAGAAAAAATAGAGAAGAAAAGATACTTATGATAGCTATTTATACAAGATTTTGAGCTCGCTTGAATTTAAGATAATCGTGCTCTGGGACATTTTTTTAAATTCCTTTTGACATCTAATTTGTCGAAATTTCAATTTTGTGCATCTCTTTTTTTTTTTTTTTTTTAGAATGCATGTATGTACATGAATTCAGAATTTAGTGTCTGTCAAATACTTGTACAAAATTCATAATTATATTCAGAAGCTTTCTACGTGGGAGTAATACAAATGTTATGCAGTAATGTTTTACTTCATATACAATATAGGTGGTGTCGTTCTTCGCCTATCCGCACGTGACCACAACCCCTGTCTTCAGCAAGTGGTCAGCGAAAATGATTCTCCCCGCTATTTAGCAGGAAATGTTGTTATCCAAAATTCTGTTTATATTGTGTTGTTGCGATATATTTATATCATTTTATTAGAGTGTTAATTAATTATGCGTGTTTCTTTAAGCCCAGTTACGTACGACATTTGCGTATGACACAGAATTAACATAGATCAATATAAAACACACAGGTCAAAACACCCTCGGCTCTTATATAAACTCAATATAACTCGACGAAATCAATCTTCTTCGTACCTATCTAAGGGAAAACGCTGAAAAAAGGTAAGAAACCAATCTGTGTTCCTATTTCATGGCTACATACCTGTAATTATATGAGTTTATGCACGTAATAGTTTTATGACACCGAAACATGCAATGAGAAATCAAAATATACCATGTCCTGCTTATTTTATAAATACTGGAGTTCGTGATTTTTTTTATTCTAGACATGCATGGGGCTTCAGTGCTAACATCATATTTCCTGTGCATTGTACTTATTTTTGCAGAAGGTAATGTATTTTTTAAAATGTTCTTTTTCTTTCAAAATTTTAAAAAGTAAACAAATTAGAATGATTCACACTGCTGCGGATAAGATTTGACCGCGGAGTGTGTTGTACTTTCTAGATCTCTCATTATCAAACCACATCGATGGGAATGCCATATCTAAAGTCAAGAAGATAAGTAAGTATATTGGTGTTTATATCTTATTTTAAGTTTTCACATACTATTCTGAGACTTTTAAATTTGTTCTAATTGAAATTCTATTCATGGCTCAGGGCCGTAAGTAGGGTTCTAAATCAGGGGAGGCAGGGGATTGGGGGCCGCCGATTGACTTTACGACTGAAAATGACACTTTTTAAATCCCAATTTATCATGTTTGTGTTTCATTTGTACTATGTAAAGAATCGTAATATGGTGTCAAAGACAAAGGTGCTTGTCTTCATTTTAAACATATATCCTATAATATAACATTTATATAATTTTATTTTCTTTTTTGCCAAAAAATCAGACGAGGCAGTTGCCTCGTCTGCCTCATCGGCAGTTACGGCCCTGTGGCTGTGGTGTACTTATTTTTGATTATAACAGATCCATTAGATTACACGCATCCTGTTGGCAGAAATGAAGGTGTTTTCAAACCCCTGTATGAGGAATTAAAAGACAAGGGAATAGAAAAAATAAGTAAGGAATACTTTTATTTATATATATATATATATATATATATATATATATATATATATATATATATATATTTGTAAATCATAGACTTAATGTTTGAAACAATTCAATTGATATAATTTTAATGAACAAAGCAATCTGACATTTGTTACCTTGGTGTACTTTTAGATTCTGTTGATTTTAAACGTCCTATTGGTAAAAAGAATAGTCAGAAAGGGGAAGTAAGAACGGCGCTCAGTAAAACAGAATATAAGGGAGATAAAGCTGGTCTCCCTGGCAACCTCAGTCTAAAGCCATTCAAATTACGAAATGAGGGATTGGATGTACCAAGCACGAGCGAAGTTGGGAAAACCTACGATCCGCCAATATCAGACTTAACAAGACGTAAACTTGGCTTAAATGTCCTCGGTATCAACAGTAAACCGAGGAGGAACAAGCAAAACGGACGGCGTTCGAGGAAAAACAGGAGGAGAGGTTTACTAGGGATCAAAAGGAAACTGCACAGGAGGCTTCGGAGGAAAAAGCTTCAAAGTAGAGCAAAAAATATTCGGAGGAAGAATAAATGGCGGACAGGGCGGAAACTGAAGCGGAAACATGGACATTTGAGTAGAAAACATGTAGAATTAAAGAGAAAACATAGACGGTTAAGGAGAAAACATAGAAAATTGCAACAGAGACTAAGGAATCTGGACAGTAAAAACAAAGATCCTAAAATTAACAACCCGATCTTATAAAGATTATAAAAATTTGACTAAACGTTTGTATATTTGCAATGATGTGATATCGTTTCTATACTATTAAATATTTAAAAGTATTACTTTATTAAAGCTCTCATTTGTGTATGTTTTAATGGATTCACCTGCTTAGCTGCTTAGGAGATGTCAACTCACAGGGGGGGGGGGGGGGGGGGGGGGCAAAATGGCAACAAAATGAATTACCGCCAAAGGGTGGTACAACCCCCGTAATCCTCTCTAGATCCACCACTCACTTTTTATGTTACGTTAAGTAATTACCTCATCTGCACAGATTCCCAGATTACACACATTTTTAGTGCATACCTTTCCTATAAAGGGTTCATTTAAAGTAACTTTCTTAATCCAGTTCACAATTTAGCATATTTTTATCAATTGCTATAGCCCTGTATGACTGTATTTCATCTGTGGTCTGTACTTGTAAATGTAACACAAAAATGAAGAATTGTTGATTTCTAATATACTGCAATAATAGTATTTGATACATAGTTAATATTTCAATTTAACACAAACAGAATAGATCAGAAATGGTTTATCAAACACCGGTCCAAGCTAAGGCTAGATAAATTGTATTATAATTTCTATACTAATATTTTTTTAAATGCTATAAAAATGGACTAAATTCGATAGACTCATTTTCTTTCAAAAATCAAAGATAAAAATTAACTATAGATATTATCAATTGATGAACTGCTTTATTCATTATTTACTATGTATACGTACTAATAATGATAAAATAAATTTTCTTTTCTTTTCTAAAACACAGACAAAATACATGTGAATCTTATGTACCTGTATAGAATAGTCTATGAAAACACAATTCACACTTATCATCCTACACTTAAATATCAAACGAAATGTATCCCTTAGGTAGTAAATCAGTGGGGGGGGGGGGATGTTTGGTTTTTAGGGGAGGGATTTCCCACAGTTCCTGTCGCTCCATCACCCGTCCCTCGATCGCGACATAACACATAACAATTCTATTCAATGAATTAACTGAAATTAAGAGTTAATTCTCATAATCTGTCAGCTTTTAAAATCGCTTAATCACTGCGTATGAATATTAATCTAACGCTTAAGCGCTCCATTCCGTAAGCAAGTGTGATATAAGAAATATCTGTTTATAATATAAGAGATATCTCTTTATTATACTAAAAAGATCTAATATAATCTTATTATTTTTTTTCGAATCAATCCGACAAGGAAAGCAATTATTTCCACTATATTCTCTTTAAAGAAGTGGACTGGCACAGCCTGAAGGCATCAGCCATGACTGTAGACAATGCCTGTCCACTTCTCTAAAGTGACGTCCTCTGGTTTGTGATTGGTGATACACGTGCGGTCCATGTAGCAAATGTTCGCACAATCAAAACGTGTACCTTAGTTTTTTTCCATCCTTCCCTTTATCTATGCAGAGACATGTGGTACACAAATTTGGTGCAATTACAAATGTTCAGTATCTTTTTTAAGAGAGGGAAGGGGGGGGGGGGGGGGGTCGCGGGTGCTAATTATGGAATACCGCGGTGTTCGATTGGGTCGCCTAATTCTAAAGGATAGAAGAAAACACCGTTATTAGACATACCCAAGCGCAAAGTTGGTACTCTTTTTAGTGTAAACATCATTGGAGACAACTACATGAAGCTTATTATGGGTTATTCATAAAAATAGTTTGCACCATTACGAAGATCTTATGGAATTGTAACCCTCTCCCAAAAACGTCAGAATAAAACAAATCGGAGAGGGCTACATTATTGCAGCTATGGTTGCAGATATTCATTTGATTATTTGGTACATTACTTTACATAGACAACTTACAGATCAAGTTCGGAGATTGTATTTTTGCTGATTTATGGCCCTTAGACAGAAAAATACCACAATACTCAGTTTCCGAACTTTTTTATTATTGTAATGCTCACGGATTTAGTACATTGCTTCACCATAACAAGTTACAGATCAAGTTGGAGTTTTGTGAATTTTGAGGAATTCATCTTGGCGAATAAGATGTAATTGATTTGTATGCTTCTTAGCGAAATAAAGAGGGGTAGTCGTTGGGATAATGGAATATTTTTTCCGACGCTAAAAATTGTCGACGTACATGTATATGTAGGTCGAATTTTTTCTGTCCCGATTACAACTGATCACACACACACATACACACACACGCGCGCGCGCGCGACGACGACAACTGTATGTTTATTCTGTTGAACACATACACTTGGAAGTTAACTCCTTCAAAAAAATTGGGACATCAAAGTAATTCCGCAATCGTAACAACTCGGCCATTTCCGTAACCGGTTTACGGAAATGGCCGAGTTGTTACGATTGAGTAATTCCGCTGGGTTTTTTTTCCGATTTGATATCAATTTATTTTCACTAGATTTGCACAGTTACATAGGTTTAATGAATTCATATATTCGTTTATTTACTACATGCATAGACTCAGACGTGAACATGTGGTGTTTCAACCCCTGTAAACAACTAATCAACAATGAACTTGTCCATATATATATAGTGCCTAGTGTGCAATATATAAAAAAAAAACCTGTATGTATATGTATGCATATATATATATATATATATATATATATATATATATATAGCTCATAATTTGAAATAAGCTCTCATTGTTTTGATGATTGTGATTATATGGGTTGGAGAATGTTTTCTAGGACATGAGTTATTTCAAACAAGACGAAGGATATGAAGGGGCCCAGTACATAGTCTTTTACAATATATTCATGCGCGGCAGTGCGTGATGACGTAGAGAAATTGAACAAAGTTCAACTCCCAAAAACATATTCGTCTTGGAGATGTCCGTTATGGGACCTGTTTCCTCGGAAGAGGAAAGTACAGAAGTATTCCACACAACTTATTTTACGCGACATCGGTAGTCATCCAAACATGTAGGCCTACAGTGTATCTATATGTACAAGTATACAAATACGCATAATGTTGATATTAGAAATATATATTATATTGTTACAGTATGACCGCCTAAACCGTATTTACGGACTCGGCATGGCGCACTTCCTACACGTTATATAAGGAAATAATTCTCGTGATTTTACTTGTTTTATTTAAATTTTCTTGTTTTTGTTTTCTGTAATTAATATTTATGAAATGCGCAATATGGTACAAAATTAACTTTGAATTCATACATGACATGACTAGGTCAAGGCGTGACACCCGCATTTTTCATATAAAGCTCGATAAAACGTGCAACAATATTCAGAATAATCCACGAGTATAAGCTAAATGCAGGTAAGTTGTCATCCTTAAAGGGACTGGTTCACGATTTTTCTTAAAGGGACTGGTTCACGATTTTTTATAAAACTATTTTTCATTTTTGATGGTAAACATTAAAAATATAACTCATTTAATATTGACAGCCAAACTTTTGACCTTCTAATGCAAGAATTAAAGCAATTTTTTAGCCATAAATCTGTGTTAACAAAGACTTGAGTCTTTTTATGCATACAAACAAACAAGTGAAATATTGATTTTGTAATATAAAGCATCTTTATTTTGCATAGTCACAATTTTTAACTTTTAGTGACACATTTACCCCAAAAATGCCACAAAATGTGAAAGGATATAATAAACTTAGGTCGATATCCATTTCTTTTGAAAATTTCATAAACAATAACATACCGTAATCTTTGTTTACAAAACAAATAATAAACTCTCTAAAATGAACTTCTTTGATCATGTATAACCTTAATTTATATGTGAACTCTTTTAAACACAATAGACAGTAGATTTTGATCATTAAAAGTGAAAAACAAAATTTTGGGGAATATCGTGAATCAGTCCCTTTAAGGTTTATATAATACATGTGTATTTGCATTTAACGAGGTTTGCATCTGAGTTTTGGAGTATTGTCATTTTCTTCTTTTTTCGGAAGTAGATGTTTGATTTCTACATTGAAGGGGGTTATGAAACTAGGGTTGTGGTGCTTATTATTGAGCTACAGTGTGTTAAACTTGACCTTTTTGCACTTGAAATTGTGTACAATATAGCATTTCGAAAAAAAAAAATGGTCTTGCGTTGTCTTGTTATCACTTTCGTGCCCATTCATTCTCTAAGTATTTTCAAATTATGGACTTGCTACGTACGTTCGTGCGAACGTTATAAAATGGGGGGGGGGGGGTTCCAGCAATTCACTTTTTGTCTAATGTTCTTTTTCAAATCTTAACATCTTTAAATCACATATGCATGAAAGGCGAAGATAACGAACAGTGATCAATCTCATAACTCCTATAAGGAATACAAAATAGAGAGTTGGGCGTACACGGACCCCTGGATATACCAGAGGTGGGATCAGATGCCTAGGAGGAGTAAGCATCCCCTGTCGACCGGTCACACCGTAACATGTAACGTCTTAGTTTATGCAATATTTATTCATAAATAAGTTTATTTTAGTGTTTACAAACAATGTCAAGTATAATTTAGATTGAGAAACAAGCCAAAAGGCTTATATTGATATCGCTCTAAACTTTCTTGGTACAGTATTTTTCAAATTGTTGATTTTTTTTTCCAAACATTCCGCTGATACTATCAGATATCATATACTATTTTGTACTATGCTTTTTTGATAAATATTAGGGATTTCAACGAATATTCGAATATTCTTTCGATGAGATGATATTCGAATATGAAATTAAGATTCGAATATTCGGTTATACAGGTAAAACCGTATATATTTGGACATTTAGAGCTACAGAAAGCTACCGAACGATTACCGAACATTCGTACGCAAGAACGGAAAATAGAAGCCAGTGTCCCATGCCAAAAAGTCACACTGCCATTAATATTGCGTGTAAAATGAAAGAAATTTTAAAAGTTTTTGGTTTTTTTAATGCAAAATTGACGCTGTGTTTGTGTGCACGATAATGCTCGAAACATGGAAAAGGCGGGTATGTTAAGCCCGGAGTGGGAGGACATGTCGTGTGTCGACCATACTTTACCGCTATGCATAAAACTGGCCCCTGGAATACAGAATGCGGCCTAACTTTTTTCAAAGTGTCGGAAACTCGTAGGTCTTGCTGCGTGTTAGACGATCGATTTATCAAAAAGAGCCCCAATCAAACTTCCCCTTTTATGCTTTAATAGATAGATATAAGCTACACGAAAAACAGGGGCCGCGAGGTAATAAACATACATGTGACCCTGCGTTTTCATGAACATTGATCCTGCACGTGGCCAAGACATTTCACCTCAAATCTCATTCAAGAAAAATGTTATCAAATTCTGAAATGTGGTCATTTTTTTTATGGTTCATGGCTCTATCTCTTTATTAAACAATGTTTATTGTGTGTGCGCTTTCTTTCTGGTATGAAACATACTGTTAAAGAGGAACAACACGTCATCATTACGGCTGACTTCCTTTCGAAATACGATCCGGGGATCCGGGCTCTATAGAATAGGTCCTAAGTACCCCTTGCTTGTCGTAACAGGCGACTTAATGGGGCGGTCCTTCGGATGAGACCGCAAAAACCGAGTCCCCGTGTCGCAGCGGTTGTGGCACGATAAAGATCCCTCCCTGCTCAAAGGCCGTAAGCGCCGAGCATAGGCCTAAATTCTGCAGCCCTTCACTGGTAATGGTGACGTCTCCATATGAGTGAAAAATTCTCGAGAGGGACGTTACACAATATACAACCAACCAACCTCTCGAACTACAAGGAGAAAATTAAATACATATTACCTATGTATTCTGTTTCCTGTTCACGTTTATTGCTTAGCAAAGTGGTTAATGTGCAAGGTTGCCGTTTTGTTCGTAGATCTATAGAAGGTTTAGAAAATCTTGTGAGTTAGTCCTCCTCAAGTATTTGTATGGTTATAAAACTTGAAACTTTCCTGTGGCGTTTGAATATGGCATCAATTAGATTCAAGTCTAGATTTGTAAGATGTTTCATAACAGACACGGAGGAGGGCTACTCGCACCTTGCACAATAAAAACGACATATCGTAGGATATCCATTGTCAACGACCAACAGATGCGAGAAATGAGCTGATCTAAGACTAGCATGCACAATGTGTAACAAGTTCGTTTGTCATGTTTCCATTGTAAAATCAAAACTCAAATACAATAAATGTAAATGTATGCATGGACATGACAAATCAGCATCAACAGCTGTACTAGGCCTCAAGACCATAGACTGAGAATTATGGAAAGCCATTGGGGACCCTCAAGTCATGTTCTATATAATCCATTGTATCAATCCTGACCTATCCATATTGACAACCCAGGATGACAACTTGGTCATACCCCAACATTAACCTGGTATTTCCAACTTAAAATCATGACCAAGTCAAGATGCATCTTTGTCATCTCATGATTACAGTCATGGCCTGCGCAAGATGTTTAAATGGTCTTGTATTTAAAGAGGGATAACTCTAATCTAATCGTTAATGTTTCCATTGCTGAACATTCGCTATCCCTAATGGAGTAACTGCAAAATGTCCTTACTAACAACAGAAAATGTACCACTATTAAATGGTAACACAAATGCTTGTTGAAAATTCGAATTCACAGAAACACTTCATTGTCGAATCATTTCGGATGGAAATACAGTTTTACACTACAATTACAATGAACCTCAGACAATGGCTTTCTGTAGACATTTTCATGCAGTCGGCTTCCACCATGCTGTACACGCTGATTGCTTCAATTTCCTGACGGTTATTAGAAATGAAAGTTAGTGATATTTCTTAATGATGACGCCGCCATGCATCGACGCTACATGTATGTCAGTTCGAAACAAAGCGGACAGCTTCTCTTACACAGGCGTCTGACCACTGTACCATGCACCCTGGGCACATGACCACTGTACCAGTAAACACACACATACATATACACACACAGGCACATGACCATGCACCGTGCAACCCTTACTATCTCTGTTTTTCCTCCAACAAAATTGATGTTGGCGATTCATGATTTTAGATATGTGATTATTCTCTACCCTACAATAAATATTGTTATAACAGGGTAGCAATCAACTTTTTGAATACTTAACAGAACATATTTTATTTCCAGTCAAGACCCCCCCCCCCCCCCCCAGGGGCAGCATGAAAATGTATACATATATCAGTCCAAAAAAAAGTTATTGCATGACACTTAGTTTAAATACAATGCCAATGTAGTAATTGCATATATTGTTCAAAAATAAATTTCCAAACTATATTTAAAATTGATGGCTCTTCAGAACACAATATGTATATGAATTTTTGTTGTGTAGTGAAATTCTGTACAGTTTTTTCCCTCTATTACATCACAAACAGGTTTTCTTTCATCATCAACAGACTTTTCACCAGAGCTCCAGATAATTTTTTACCACAAAGAGTATTTACCCCCTGATTTTCAAATCAATGAGTATTTTGCTTTTCAGAAAAATTCAAAAGTGTATTTTGTTAATTTACTGATTATCTTTGCTCTTTTGCACAGAAGATGTCACCAGATAAACGATACTTCTTCCGTTAAACTTTAACTTAAAGTTTATACTAAAAGGCCGCTCCAGCTATTTACGGGGAAAATCCTTTGTAGTTCTTTTTATTAAAACTATTCATTGTCATTTGGAATTTGATATTTATTATTGATGCATTAAATTTGAATATGTTGATCAGACACTCAGTCACATGATTATGATCCAATTCTGTATATCATTCGTCCACGATTGATAATACAAGTTTTTTCTCTGTGCTTTCGACCGCACACTAACTCTTTAAGAAAGAAAGTATAACAGGTAGGCTTATATAATAGTGTTCTGAGTTAACTCTTCCAATTTTTCAAAATTGTGATTGTCATCAAAACGTATTTCATAGTGCTAAATATCATGCATGATCAAGCCCTGGGCTAACCTCAATTCATATGAATAGATAATTCATATTTATATCATACTACATGTATCACAAATACACGGACTAATACGCATTACTTTGGGAGTGTAAAGCGTATTTACATTCGCTAATGCGTAATTGTACGCATGATTTTCAACTTAAATGCGTATTTGGTCAAATTTAATGATTATTTACGCTGATACGCACCTTATCTGGAGCTCTGATTTCACAATTGATAAATAAAAAAAGAATCTCGTCTCCTAATGAACCTGAGTTACATTTGTTACAGACTCGTTCATTCCTAGTAATATTAGAGTATCTACCAACTTTAATAATTAATTTATGATACATAAATTTACAGATATATATTCTGAAAATAAATTTTTTTGACTTTATAGATAATTTTCAAAACCAAAGTGCTCATTAAGTTTAAAACATGTATGTGCATAGTTTCCCATCGATCAATTTATTTCGATTATTGTACCAGATTTCAGTGTATTTATCACAGAGTAATTTCCTTAGAATTTTCTTAAGGATGTATGCTACACCAGAGAAATTTGATGTAGATGAAAAGTGGAGGATATGTACAATAATATTTGAAGTTGAAAATTATCAAATGTACTTTATTTTGTCAAAAAATACAGTTTTAGTAGAAGGTAACCTGAAAAAAAAAAATTAAATCCCTGCTGGACTCAAACCTGCGATCTACAGTTCAGCAGTCGGTATTCTAACCTACTGAGCTACTCTTCTAGGTATTTAAATGGAAAAGGAAAAGTCAAATATTGCTGATATCGATTTTTCCATCCATGTTTTTAAAGGAAGTCAGCCATTATGACGATGTAGAGTACTACCTTAAGCAACCAATATGGGGTGGATAGAGAATCTCAAACTATGGGAATAACTGTCATGACCCCTATGACCTCCGTGAGGTTACTAAGGGATAATTTTGTAAGGCCAGGAAACCATTGGTAAAAACGATAACTTGATTGATTGATTGGTTTACGTCGAGAATGTTTCACTCAGACGTCAACAGCTGTAGGTGAAGTAGGCTTAGTGTTCAGGGCCGTGGCAGTGAGGTTTCTTTAACGTGCCAACGTCTGCCGCGACACGGGACCTCTGGGGTTTTTTTTAAGGTCATATCCGAGAGACCCATGATTGCCGAGTTTTTTGGCGAAGGAGCGATCACTATTTATGTTAACGTCATTAGGTTTGACGCGGCCATGGACCTCCCGGTTACGAAGCGCACGCGCAGAACCACTGAGCTACCGCGACCGGTAACGATAATTTGATATGAATTTATCAACATTTGTATACTTGTAGGTTAAACCGGATATACCACATACATTTACATTTCCATTGTTTTTGTCTGTGATACCTTTACAAACTGTAACGATAGCCATTTCCTCATGAATGTGCTACAGTTGTGGACAATGCGCGTATGAATATTGATAAATATAGTACATCTATTTCAACGGCTGGGAAATCCGATAGAAATGACAGTAGAATGTACATATACAAAATAAATTTCAGTTTTGAACATACATGAGGGAATGACCTGCAACACCTCACGCCGGTGTACTATTCCTGAGGCGCATTACATATTTCCGTGTGAAGCCTCGCAATTCATACCTTTAAAAAAAAAAGATATTTAGATAATTTTGGTGTGTTGATAATACATGCACTAGCTTTTCTTGGAGGATGACGAAAATATGCCAAAATTAAAAGTACCGAAGTTTCTATTATAATCATAATTGCATAAAATGAAATTTGCTATAAACTAAATTGCAGTATTTCAAACTACTTTTCTAATAAAAATTCGCCAAGTATCCCCAACGCCAAAATTATACGATAAACAGTAAAGCAAACCAAAACAATGGTATGATTTACAAAACACCACGAAACGCTTTTAAAAATTGTATGGTTAATCACATGTACAATTGTATATACCTGATATTTTTTTTTATTTTAGGAATGTGGAGAATTATCCTGTTGATATACTTTCTTATCCTCGTTTCCTGTCAAGGTATCATGGCTACTAGTGTATGACAATTCATCGGGAATAAATGACAGTATCTTCCAAGATATTCATGTAAAACAAGATAAATAGCTACTGAAGAGTGAAAACATTTCACTGTGATACAAACAGTTTAGTGTAGTCTTTATTTTCAGATCATCTGAAGAAAGATGAAGATCATAAAGGAGGTGGACGACCAAACAACCGAGAGCGAGGGTGGCTTGATCAGCTGGGTGATTCTCATCCGGGGCGAGCAGTAGGAGACATGGCGACTAAGTTAGAGAAAGTGGATAACGGAATACAGGACAAATCCGCTTCTATTTTGGACACAAATGAATCCCATAACCAAAAGAGTCGGCAAAACAAATCTAACTCCCAATTTGGAAGAAGTCGATCGAAGAAAATCAAATCCAAACAGGGAAAAGGTCGACAAGGTAAAACTAGCAATTCCCATCCCGGAAAAGGAAGAGGTCAACAAAATGATTTTGACTCTCACCCCGGAAGAGGTCGACAAGATAAATTTGGTGATTCCCATCCCGGGAAAGGAAGAGGTCGACAAGATAAATTCGGTGATTCACATCCCGGGAAAGGAAGAGGTCGACAAGACAAATTTGGTGATTCCCATCCCGGGAAAGGAAGAGGTCGACAAGACAAATTCAGTGATTCTCATCCCGGGAAAGGAAGAGGTCGACAAGACAAATTTGGTGATTCCCGTCCCGGGAAAGGAAGAGGTCGACAAGACAAATTCGGTGATTCCCATCCAGGAAAAAGGAGAGGCACACAGCAGAATAAAGGATCTGACAATACTTACACAGACCAAATCGCTCTGCATTCTATTTTAGGTATACCGGCAAAGACATTGGGAAATAAAGGGATTGCCAAGAAGACAAACAAACGTGGATGGGAAATGCGTAAACCCGGGGAAAGGGAACGAACGAAAAAGAAAATGAATAGAAAAAGAGGAAGAGGGCACGGCAAAAACAAAAATGGAAATAAGAGGAACAAGCCGCGGAACAGTGGGCGTGGAAAGAAGTACGGGGGTAGGAAGTGGTTATAAGTTTTACGCGAGCTTTGAAAGCGACATTATATGTGTTCTGTGTCACTTCATTGATAATAAATATTTACATTCCTCATACTGCATATACCATATCACGAATCCCATAGGGATTTGTTTCATGAATATGATGGGGATCGGGTTCCTATAAAAAGTACAGTCATAGAGAATTTAGAAGTATACATTATTTCAAAAATCGTTTCCCTTTCCCGGTGATTTATAATTTATGTCAAGAATTGAGAATTATTGATTATTCCGATTGCAGAATAAAAGAGAGGTCATCATTTCAACCACTGCATGTATACCATAAGAGATTGGATCAATAGATATAAGTAAATGTGAATAGAACTCTCGCTCGGTACCCCCATACCTGTAATAATTTACAAGAACATTTAATTGAAAAAGTGTCGAATATAACACAGTCTGACCTTGTCCATTTTTACGTATTGTGACGAACCAGTCTGGTATTAGAAATAAAATTAAAGGTAGAGAAATCGAGCGAATAAATCCTTGGTATTGATCAATCTGACGACAAAGATTGTAACCAACCACACATAAAAGCTAGGTGCTTTAAATGCCTTTGCAAGCTTGAACACCAGACCCATGTTGTTAAGCGAATGAGCATTTTCTTCTCGTCATAACATGGATATTTTTCACAGTTATGAAAGGGAATAACCATATATGTATGAAATGGAAATTTAAAAAAAGGTTAAAATGGCGGAAGGCGTAAACTCCGCGCCGTGTGACTTGTGTCACGGTCAGAACGAAATAAACAGAAAATGTCTGTCCTGTGACGAGTTCATGTGTGAAAACTGCAGCAGGATACATTTAAAGAGCAGACAGTCACGTGACCATGACATTATAACCATCGCTGATTCTGAAAAGTTGACAGCACTAGTGCCGTACCAGCCCCGCGAAGACGATAATCGGGAAAACGATTGCGTCAATGAGTTCTGTGACGAGCACGTAGGAGAGAGGTGCATTTTGTTTTGTGTTACTCGTGGGTGCGATTGTCTGGTCTGTCGAGTTTGTATTTTAGATTATCATCAGGGACACCGCTTCGTTGAAATTGATGATATACTTACGTCATTTAAGCGTCACGAGGCCGAAAGAAGTCGCGATGAAATCGAAAGCAGCATCCTGCCGTATCTTACTGAGAAGAAAATGCTACTGACTACAGCCAGAGAAAGCGTCTTAAATGACATTCAAAGTAAGAAGGAAACCGTGAAACACAGGTACGAGGACCTACGAAAAGAGTTAGATAAACATTATCAAACGACTCTGTCTAGTTTAGCTAATGCTGGCAAAGCCAATATCGAGATCATTGACGCGTTAGGAAAGTCTATAGATTTTCACCTAACACGATTGAAAGATATCCTGTCTATTGGCGATAAAAGTGCTGAGAACAGAAATGAGATCGGAGATATAAAATACGCTCGTAGGTTAGAAAATGACATTGAAAGTACCCCTGAGGTGTTGATACCAAGCTTCAATCGACTCATGTTAAATACGCATGGAAATTGCACAATTTCCGATATCTTTGGCGATCTCGAAGAAGTCTTCGAATGCGAACCGGAAGTTATATCAAGGTCACCAACGGGCTTCCCTGAAGTGTCTTCTGTTTGTCCCGTATCACCATTTGCTGCTTGGCATGGACATTATAAGCATAGAGGAATTCAGCTTTTGGAAGTGGATGAATGTGATCATCTTATTCCCGGTGGCGGATTCGGAAAATCTGGTGTTTTGAATATGGCTGCTACTCCTGAAGGCGATATATACATGGTGATCTATGGAAGTCATGACGTCATCATGTTAAAAACTGACGGATCAGTTGAAAAGATTTATGAAACTCGACCATATGTTGCTCTAGGGATTGCAGTTACCAGAAACAGAGACATTTTGCTCTGCCTTGCCGAATCATACCCGAATGAAATGAATCCTTCCGGAAAGCGCCGAGTGGCTCGAATAACGAACTTCGGTATTACGCGCCAAATCATTGAAAAAGACACAGAGGGACTCGACATTTTTGTGTATCCATTCCGTGTAGGCGAAAATATCAATGGTGACATTGGCGTCATTGATCACGTGGGTGACGCGGAAGGAGTACTTGTGACGCTAAATGCGGAAGGCACCACGAGATTTAAGTATAATGGCTTGGAACAAAACGATGGACAAGTGTGTAATTTGACGGACATAACATTTGACGGAGAGGGGTGCATTCTTATGTCTGATGTGACTAACCAGTGTATACATATGTTGTCTAAGGACGGGAAATTCCTGCGCTTTATTGATGTGTTCATTTACTATAATACCAAATTGTCCCCCACTACTCTTGCTGTTGACTCCTCGGAATGCCTCTGGGTTGGAGGTGTCTCCAAGCATAGATACTTCAATAGAACAGATGCCAATGTTGTACGAGTGAAATATAAAATGTAACAGCGTAGTGTCAAACGACTTTATTGAGGAGAACAGTGTATTGTCAACAATCCAGCTTATTTTTTATTTAATAAAGATTCAATTTTACAAACTATAATTTATAGTGATAAAAGTGTCAATGAAGTAATGCGATACCAAGTGAAAACTCGTTTTATCAAGGTGTTTTCTAAAAAGAACGATACAAATTTCATTTATCTATTGCAGAAAAGATATGAAGGAAGTGAATTTTGAATCACGCCCAGTATGTCGCAGATAGTAAAACGTTTCTACAATGAAACAATAAGCACACGTGTAGTGCACCCTTGATCACGATCCGGTCAATAGCATCTTGGAAAAATTTGTCTTGTAAAAAATATACCAATATATCTTGGATACATAATGTACCAATCTCTTTCCAATCCATGTCTATGAAAATAATATCCATCAAACCTGCAGTGCCAATTTCACAATGATAAGTGCTCAAGGAACAAAATATCTTGGTAACACCGTTTTATGAATACACCAGGGTAATAAAATTCTACACAAGATTGTATAATGATCCTGTATTGGAGCATTTTGTTGAAATCCCTTATACTTAAAACATGTCGCGCTTGTAACCTCTCGTGCGACTTGCGCAACTTTTCTATGTCATTAAATTTGATGCAAATGGAAACGATTTGTATAGTTGAGATATTTAAAATGCATTGTATAAATTTATTCATATGTAGCATAAATGGAGATGTTTTCAGATATATCGCTAAATATTCCGAGATTCCTCAGACTCTTATCCCCGCTTTTATATAGCGAAATGTCATAATATAAAAGCGGGGGGTAAGAGCGGGAGGAATCTCGGATTAACCGCTATATAAAAGTACAAAAACTCCTAAGTCTAATTCATTTACTAGTAGTAGTATGTCAAATATACATGTACCTCAAAACATACGGGGATTAAGAATTGTCTATGGATTAATTCAGGGCTACGAACAATCTAATTAAAATTAGATGTTAGATCCGCTCACATACTCGCTACCCAAACGTATGTGAGCGGATCTAACATCTAATTTTAATTAGATTGGGCTACGAAATAACATTTAAAATACGTGTAAACAAGTGTACATTCATTTTCTTAAAGTGGCAACTGAAATGATGCTGGGCGGACTTTCATTTTCACAAATTTCGGAACTCCCCTCTTTCTTCAATGCAGAATGATATTTAGGTACAAAGAATTCCTTTGATTTTTCTCATTTAGAATATTTGTTTGGCGGGATCGCCTATTCAGTCTGTTGCGCAAAGCGTGGATCTTCTATTTGTTTAGACATCTGTATAAACTGAAGAGAAGAGAGAATTAATATTTCAACGCTAAGCCGTGTTAGGTACCAGTCTGTCTTCTACGAGAATGTTTATTCTTGATTTTCTTAAACGGTAAAGGGTGCACAGAGAGAGAGAGAGAGAGAGAGAGAGAGAGAGAGAGAGATTATTACTCATTACAAGCGATGAAATCAGTAATAAGATTCTATCTTTTAACAATTTGATAATCCACAGGAATTTTCCTGCACACAATATTTGTATTTTGGGGATCATACACGTTTCCCGCAGCTGTCGTTGCTGACTGGGTACTTCAATTGATGGCTGAAACAATTGCTGAAACAGTTGCGTCTCTGTAATTATTTATCTCTATGCTCCTTCAGATTTGCATCTCTTTTTGCTTTAAACTTACGGAACGCTGAAGCTTCCTTGATTTTATTTTTTGGGGCAGCCTGGCCGAAAAATGCTTCAAGTGCTGATCAAATAGTGAGTCACCTAAACAAAATATAAAAGATTAAGGATTGTCTTGGGATGTTAGAAAAATTAGTACACGCTATCCGGTCTTTTCGTTCCAGTGCATTTCGCCGACTTAGGACCATCATTAGCTGGTGGGAACCTATCCTGGGCTAATCTCCATGTTTTGTCTCTACTTAGACACCTGTACAACAACTATATTAACCGGTGTAGTTTGTCCATCATCACAATCTGTGTTTGGCAGTCCTCCATTTGTTTTTATGAACATCGTATATATTTATAATGTAAACCTTCCCTGTGTTACCAAAACAACTGAAATGAACTCAGAATATTTCTAGAACACAAAGGGGTCGCGTCCTTCAGGCAGAACTTTGATCCCGGTATTAGGTAGTAAAACTGCTGCATTTATGGTATGTTACACGACGGACAAATATGGATGACTAGTGCTCTTTGGTTGTTTTCATTCCATTCCTATGTTAATGAAGAGGCTGATTTAATAACACAAAGATTGAAATTGTTTATGGGATTATCATTCGCAAATTTTGAAAGTAACCTGAAATAACGTTCCTCTAAAAGACTAGGGGTTGTAACGCGGTGCGTTGTACGCCTCCATTTTTATTTACGAGTCTGTGGCAGTCATTGAGAAAAATAAATCTCCGCTGTGTTCATCCTATATTCTTCATCTCTGCAATTACCGGGAAGTTTAAACATTAACGTGATATTAATAATTCAACTACATAAGAGTTTGGTTTCCAAAACTTCGGCTGTGTGCCGAAAATCTGTCAGATTCCATTTCTAGACGTACGCTCCGAGGTGTTACTTGGTTTTCTACTACATCTATAAACTACAATCATCTGAAAGCCATGCGACGGAGCACGGCAGAATAATAGTAAAACAGACAATCATTTGTCTTCATGTTCCGACTATTTGACTTCATACTTAAGAGTATGCTGTAATGCAATACCTTCTCTCTACCGAACTGTACGTTTGGTAACGTTTTAACCATTGCCCAAAGTTAGATAGAGAAAAACTCATTATAATCGTCTTTGAATGACAAAAAAAAATCTTATCGTCGACACGTTCCAAGGACTGTATAAAAGAATACGTATTTTATCGAAAATGAGAAAATAACGGTTGTGACGTCATGAAGATAAATTGGGCATGTCGTGGTAATTTGCTTTTTCTTGGTTACATGATTGTCACTAGACAAATCGACCACATATATTTTGTATACGTCGGGAAAAAAACAGCATAAATATTGCACTGATAGAATTTAAGATTCAATTAAGTCAATTTAGTTGCGAAGATTTGTGTAATTTTCTGTTCATTTATTTTATCTAAGTTTCCTTTGATACGATTTACAACTATGTTAACATTCAATAGAATTCTTCTAACATCCGGGCGTGTTCTGGAACAGAAGGATTCAAATATTTTGAACAGTCCTTGGAGACTCAAATAATTTTCATGAATACCTGGATGAGAGCGAAGGCCATCAGCTTTGTCGTAATGGTTGCGGGTGGGAGTGTATCGGTGTTCGGACAAAAGGTGCCATAATGATAAATTTGTTTCATTTCAGTCTGTGTCCAGTTCAAAATAAATATGCGTGTCGTTTTGGAACATATCGCTTGATAGGGTTGTCATAATACGACAAAACATAGCTTGTCACGAGGATAAAACAGTCCACTTTTCTCTATTTTTCGTCAATTTGCGCCGGGAGCTTCATTAGGACTAGAACGATCAAGGTAAGAGATAGCAAAACTGTTTCAATAGATTTTGATTGTTATCAAATTGAAATTCAAACATGGAAGTTAAATTTAAAGTTATAATGATTATATATCGTATTCGTGTGGCGTTAATTGCAACTTGACTCTCAGTTAAGTAAAAGTTAAGTAACTAACTATTGCTGGACCCAGTTGCACACAAGTCAGCTAAATTTGATTGACAGGTATTCGATATTAACTCTGACGTTTATATATGTTAATTGTCAGTAGAATTTCCGCAGCTTGATTAAGTTTATTGTGGGGGGGGGGGGGGGGGGGGAGGGGAGGGGATTCGTATGTTATTGGCATTTCAGCATACCTCGCTTAACAGTGCATTGACACGCCGCGTTGTGTGATGAAATAGAGAGGAAACACAAAACTGATTTTTCACTGATATCTCGTCGCGTCAACTTTCAAGATGGGTTCAATTTCTTCGTTGTTGTATTATTATCAATACAAATTCGCAATATCCCTAGCCATGTCCACACATGCAGGACGTCCTATGGACACGTGCGTCCTTTGCTGCAGTCAATAATTCAAAGTTTCGTCCCTGTGCTTTTAATGCTTGGATCAATCCTAATATACTCTGTGGCTGATTATCAGCACACAAACAATAAAGATAACTTTAACGGATAATTTATTTATTTATATTTATTTATTTATTTATTTATTTTTTGTGGGTATAATGTATGTATTAGTATAGTTTGTGAAAGAAGTTAGCTGAAATAGTGTACATTTTGCAAAGATACATGTATGTTAAGTCAGTGGCGGATTTAAGGGGGCGCAGCCGGCCCCCCTCACCCCCCTAAAATTTTCAAATTTAAGGTAAATCGTGGTATCTTGTTTAGAAAAATGTACTAAATGATAAAAGAAGCAATGATTTCTTCTACTCCTGGAGAAATAAATGACATAATCTTTTGATTTCTTGAATAACTTCATTGGGAGAACTTAATTTTTTCCCCAAAAACCCCTAAAATTTGCGTCATATTATTAATTTCACCTTATTAGAAATGATAGAAAATAGTACAAATGACTAAATAGGAGACATATTTCAAGCCCTCTAAATCTGTAAAAATCCAGGAGCTTCCGGGGGCTTCGCCCCCTGGGCCCCACCTCAAGGCGGCTCCCAGACCCCCTGTCTCATAAAGTGGTGCCCCCCCCCCCCCCGTAACTGCAAATCCTGGATCCGCCCCTGTAAGTGTCATGTTAAACGAGTCCGAATATTGTCAGGATAATTCAGCTTCCTAATAGACACTGCCACAAGTAACAAGGAAATATTGAAGCTGTTGAAGGTTATTTTGTTTTCCATGCGGACTCGTAAAAATAAGCGCAAAGAACTCTTAATTCTTAGTGAATGTAAATTCTTGATTGAGACGATATTTTTGAATTACGTTACATATTTCAGCTAAAGATTAATGGTACCCAAATCATTATAAAACCTCCGTTGCATTGTGCTGGGTCTATTCATGACCGGAACTTGTTATTTACAGTGTAGCAAGCTGACCTGGGTCCGAGAACTGACCGCGATCTTTTTCTCCTTAACATGATTAATACCTGTCATTAATTTCTGTGTCAAACCGCCTGGTTGACTCCGGTAATAGGTATGCGTATACACGAGCAACACAAAATACTTGGGAATTCATTTGTGAATACGTACAACCATTTAACCTTAATTTTCAATGATCAATAAGGTTCCCTTTCTTGTTCCGTAAATTTCATTTCACTCCATAAAACAGGGGATATACGTCTTTGCGTATTTGCATCTCTTTAGTTGTTGGCAGAAGACATCTTTTTAAACTTGCATTCAGATTGTTTGTACAACATCTCCGGTTTTTAGGGAGAAGTTTTGCTGATATTCATCTCATCTACTTATCACCTGTTTAAAACGACTTTCGACACCTTCCACGAGTAAAAAGAAGACACCAGCCTGCGGTGCTTCGTTCGGAGTCTGATTGTCTTCATTCACCATCTCATTACCACATAAAAAAAAATCCCTGGTGCCATTACATTATCATGACCATCTCATTAATTCGTTGCTCAAGAATCATCATGCATTGTCTCCAATATTAATTTCATATCACCATCCATGGCGGAGTGGAAAACACGTGCCTCAAACGGCAACGTGACTTCAAGCGCTTTTAAAAATATTTTTGGGGATAAAAATCTGAAAATCATATGACACATGATCAAATTATGTGGGAGATAGCGATGAAACATTAGCATACAATTGATGAATGAGCTCGTGTTACGTTAGATATCCATCGGTTCAAAGGTTCAGCATCCATGCTCCTTTATAATGGACGAGACTGGCCCGTTGTATGTAATTGTATATTGCAAAGGTCATTCTTTTTCTATTGACACATACAACCCATAACATTGAGAAATGTTCCATTTTATATATATTTACTTTCTAGTCAGTATCTTAATTTTTTTCTCAATATATAGCGGTAATTTTGTTCATGTACAAAAGTTCAGATGCGATGCTTATAAAAACAATACTGACTTGTCTCAATAGACATAAAAAAACCCCGAAAAATTAGTAGATTTACAACACATACTGTAATAGTCTATTTTAAAAGGTTCAATACAACATTTATACACCCTCTGATGTCTGAAAACACGGAGAACGAGAGAGAGAGAGAGGGGGGGGGGGGAGGCAGTGAATTAAGACAGATATTTCTTGTGTCCGCAAATGTATTTTTAAAAGTAAATACGCCGTTAATCAGAAAAACTGAATGAAAAACGCCCTATTTCTGTATCTTAAAAAAAAACCCAGATTCTTCAACAAAGATGTACGGAAACAGAAGGCATCTATAGTAGGGGGTATGACATTTTACATAAAAACAGCCACATTTTAATATATTTTTTCATGCGAACGCTATCTGTGTTTAAAATTTCTTTGAAGAAAGTTAAGAAACCTAACACCAATACCTTGATATGATAATAAATTAGTTTATTGAACATATCAAATGAAGGTGCCCAAAGAGTGCAAACCTCTCTGGTACAAGATCATATGGTTAGATATTACAGTCGCATGAACGCACCACCAGCAACAAGACCCTAAGCCGTCTTGCTGTTCAGAACCATCGAGTCCCCATGACCGATTTTGCATCTTGTTATTATATCATTGATGCGGAAGTAAAATAATTATATACTACCTCTTTTTCATAGCTAATTTCAACAGACAGCCGCTTGTCTTCACACTTGAAGACGTCATTACCTGCACACATGTGGACAATCACGGGCTTCTCAAAATACGTTGCCATCAATCGTAGCCATCTTGTCTTGCAATAGAGTTCTACTTTTGTTGCAAGATGGTCTTTGGCAAAATCCCTGTTTTCCAAAGAATGGAGTGACGCTGTAAGTCTTTTTTTCTCTCGCTGATTTTACGTCTATATAGCCATTAGAGCATAATACAAGTCATCCAGTATCATTCAAATGGATTTCTGGATAAACCCAGATTCGTGCGTTGCCGATTTGTTGCAGATGACATTTTGATCGAGTCCAGGGCTAGAAAGTCGAATCTTTAGAGTGTTAAAAGGCCTTTATTATCACTATATACATTGTCTACCGGAAATCGAATTACCTACGCTCTCTAGATTCACAACCGAAGAATATATTTCAAAGTGATAGCAGTGGTGCCAGCTCGGATGACGGAAAATGATTTTAACCAAATCCTTTGATTGTTTGTTCAACAGTCAATTTTTATGAGGATAATTATCTTATTCGTATAATGTTATTTAATTTTTACTCTCAACAAAGATATTTCAAGAGTGACTTAAATCTTCTCCAGTGTTTTATGAGGACGTGAAATTGACACTTCAGACTCGGACCTTTCGGGGGATGTTAATTTCTTTTTGCCCACAAGTGGGTCCTTGAAGTCTTCCGGGCTACCGAACCGTATGGGGTGTCCCAAAAGGCCACCCAGTGCTCACGATAACTGTAAAACTTCACAAAAGAGGGAATATTTAAACAAGTGGATATTGTGTATCGATGAAAAGACGGAAAATTAATATAAGGTGTAATCGTCAAATACGAAAAGCCGTCACAGAGGTAACGCCGCACGGACTTTTATATCTTCAACAAAAGAAAGACGTCGCCCCTTCAGCTGTTTGAAATCAAAATTAAGCCGCATGAGGCAAGGTAAATTCATTACTTATCTAACAGAGCCTGATATTCTTCTTCTACCCATCTCTGTTACGAGGGTTTGCGATGAAACTTAGCGTTTACTTTTGCTCGATAAATAAACTCCGCGGGTCACTGAGGGACGTATTGGGGAGGTGGATAGGTCGCTGGGCTGCTCAGCTGAGAGCAAAACTCTCCCTTCTGTTTGTTTCTTCTTTATGTAGTATAAAAAAAAAACATAGCAAAATGATATATTTTTCGAATAAGGATGTTTAAACATTATTTTCAAGAGGGTAAGTCATGATAATTTAGATTTTAAAATTTGGAATTATTTTTTTGAAATACATGTATATTTTTAAAAATAACACAGATCTACCATGATTGTTTGATGGCTTATTTTCATTCAATATTGTGACGCATGCTTTTTTCTTCTTCCGTGTTGCCGATTTTTCGCAGAATACATACTATTATAATTTTACAAGATAGCTCATGTCATATTACTTATTAGTTTAACTCCCCTTTTGAAAATTCCATATATTGATGCATGTCTTTGCCACATCAACAGTTTTGCTTGAATACAACCCTATGGTTTTTATGAAATACTTGGTGTCATATTAGTTTACAAAATGCACTGTAAATTAAAGTTTCATTTGTTGCCTAAACAACATTGGATTTTGATTTTAGTTGTTTTGTTTTTTTTGTTTTTGTTTTTACATCTTAAGAATGATTTAAATGTGTGTGTCATGCCTATCATCTCTATGTGATGTTATTCAAAATAAAATTGTAGTTTATGCATTTTTTTAAGGTGAATAATTTTTCTAAAGTGATGGATAAAGAAAAAGTATATCTTACACCATAATATTCATCGAGAGCTACCCTCTCTTTGTCTCGTTGGAATATTTTAAGATCAATTAAAAAACAAATAACTGATTAAGATGCTGTAGAAGTCTGGGTTCAATCTCAGTTCAATTTGTGTCAAGAAGTAAACTTTTTAAATAATCATAAAAAAATGCATTGCTTTGAGTGATAGCAACACATTTCTAGGTTTTGATTTAGAGTCTTGTCCCGAAGAGTTAATTAGGAAACGTTTGTTTATTTGGATCATGAATTCCCGGAAGAGGCTACTAGAAAAAACCACGAGTGTTTTCTGGCGCGTTCAATCTCCCTCCTAAGTGAATTTCCATGTGAACATATCACCACCATAGGTAAACATGGACGTTACTATTCCAAACTCTTCGTGAATGAAGCATTCATATATTTCGTCTACCGTGCTACCGGTTGACTTAGAAGGTGCAATTTTCTGCACAATTGCCTTCCGTTACAAGATGATTTAGCTTCGTGGTTGCTAAGTCATTTCATGGTAAAAGCTTTTCCGTCTGTTAACAGCAACCCCGGAATGACATTTATCAAATTCCACTGTAGAATTTTCAAGATGTTCCAGATTTACGGGATAGTTAAAACCCCGCACAAAATATTAATGACTGTTAAATTCACTACTTAGATACTAGGTTATGACATCTACATGACATGGTATCGGACAGATCAATAATAATGATGAAAAATATCATAAGTAGAAAGTTTTCTTGGGTTCCAGAGCTCATTTTATCGGCAACATAATATTTTACGTCTGGTCCAAAGAGATATATACATGTGGTATATCTTTATAGAAATGTTCTCTGAAATGAAAATGAATGTCAAATGTCAAGAATTGCCATTAACCTTAAATGAGGATTTTTTCCCCTTCAAATTTATTGCCTGTTGTTGATAGTATTTAGATTTACATCCCTTTGACCAGACCTCAGAATATGATAGAGGGGTTTTAAAGAAATGAAAGAGAACAGAAATAGGATATATTAAAATAATCTTTATATTTGATAGATCCTGCAGAAAGCTGTGTTAAGAGATCACTCAACAGAGGTGTGTCTAATGACAAATGAATCCGGGTTCATGACGAGCTGCAAAAGATTATCAGAAATCAAATTTAGTGCTTCATTTGTTACAAAAATAACGAGAGATCAGAAGGCAATCATTCACAGATGGATAAGACGCATGCGTGCGTCGCGTGTGTCTGCTATTGCAGTAAATGCGACCTTTCTGTACTATTGCCATTGTGTTGTTGTTGGGTTTTTTCGGGGGGGAGGGGGGTTGGTCTTGTGATTCATATCGGTATCATTTAAAGAATTTGCTGGATTTCAATAAACTCATACATCAAATAGCCAATCAAAACGTTGGGGAAAAAAACCCACCCCAAACTTATGAAAGTTAATATTTGATTTTCCGGAAAATTCATGTTTGCCGTCATCGCGTGAATTTACTTGTACACATGTTGACATTGACGCGGGAAAGTTTTGCCCTTTTCTGGTATTTTTCTAAATTTTATTATAGAATAGAATATGATTTATTTCCAAATTAGGGCCCTCTCGGGCATACAGCATACATGCTTGTTAACATTATATATATGTTTACACGCACTGTACTATAACAAGCAAAGGCTGGCAGCTGGTGGGCTCGAAGACGTGGGATACTGGATAGCTCGATAGATTGTGATTTGAAAGACACGTGATGGGTGGAATTATGGTAGATAGTACTAGATTACCGGATATCACTATCAATATTCCTTAAAAATTATCTATTTAAAAAAGATACTGTTTGTAAAGTGAAATTGAGCGTAGAATTCTTACCAGAATTAAGAAATTCGGGGCAGGGCTAGGTAAAAAAAATTGTATTGTATCAATATGTACACTGATAAAAATCCTGATCATCTAAAAAAAAAAAAAAAAAAAAAAAAAAAAAAAATAATAAAAGAATCTCCACTGCACAAATTCTTCTTTTCATCAACAGTAAAATTGTCAATAGTTATTTATTGGTCTCGTAAATTTCATGCAACCTGATGAAAGACTGCATCAGACTCGGAGGATTGTTTAGAACTATGCCTTAATGTTTTTGTTTTTGTTCATGTCCAGTAAATGTTTGAAAATTGTTGACCCCACCCCTGAACCTGTCCCTGATTTTAGTATACATTGTAACTCTATTTGTTTGCGACAGGCTTGTACAATTTGTGTTGGATTTTACAGGTACATGTATATATTAGTAACCAGTACATAGTGTATATGGGAATGGAAAGATGGATGGGAAACCTAAGTCCTCGCATCCCTCTGGCATTCCAATCCCACGTCGGATTCGGAGAAGTGCATCCCAAACCATATCCCCTAGATTGTCTAGAAGAGACCAATATCAAAGTCAGGCACAGGACCAGAGAGATCAACGCTGGGAATCTGGCTCCGAAGAAGGGAGGGAGGCCAAGGCTCCATTGCTGAAACAGCTTCACTACACCCAAAAGAGGCTGCTACAGTCTTCTGATAGCCTTGGCCTGCAAACAAAAGTTAGAAAAGGAGGTGTTTCTGAAAACGTCCTGAGGCAATCTGTGTCATGTGGTAAATTGGTGACTAAACAACCTCAAGGATCAGCAGAAACAGAGGGTGACAACCAGGTAAGTTGAAAAGCTAAATTTAAGGAGATTGATCCATTTCTTAAACTAACTGCATCATAGTTTGATTTCGAAAGTTTTACTGATTAGAGAGTATCAAGGAATTTGTTACTTTCTGTATGACGATCAATTAGTCGACATGGGTTGGAAAAGTAGATTTTGAATCTGTATGGTAGAGTTGCCATTCATCATGGCAGTTCACTTTCTTGTGGTTCTGGAGATTTTAAACTTGTGGGTATGTTCATACCACAACAAAAATGTTAGCAATAAAATCTAGACACATTATTTAGATGATCCTAAGGTATACCAAGCTTTGAAGTTCAATGTAAAAAAAAATTCTCATACGACAAAAATGGCACCACATATTTTGGGATAGTGTTGAAGAGTTATGTATGTTGCTATTAAGACAGTTCTAGGTTTGCCCCTTAAAATTGTAAAAAGAATTGATAAACTTGTGAATCCATGACCTGCTGCTCACAACAGATTATTGTACTGATTTAACTACTGCAGAGGTACTATTGTGTTGCAAGTGATGAGGAAGATGGTTACCAGTGGATCACTGTACGGAGCATGCTGCCTCACAAACACATACTGATATGTAAATGTAATAATTGATCTTTAAGTACTAGAGGTATCAGGTTGGTTGAGAGAGTAAGAGTTTCATTGAGAACCAATTAGAAATACTGTAAAACGTGAAAATTTATGCAGGGTCATTGTCGGAAACCCATGATGCAATGTGTTAACGGTGTAACTGTTTCGGTATCTCATCATGTCCTGACATGCTTGTTGTCTGCTATAAAAGAGGCTTGAATTAACACTTTCAAAATTGGATGATTCTTCTGAAAACAAAATATAGGAAGAAAAAAGTCCCTGACAGACTGGGCAGTACCGCTAGAACCAAATTGACAGCTCTGGCCAGGAAATCTCAAAACAATCTTAAGTCACAACAAAAGCAGGACTTACCATAAGCCTGAGATTTTACTCAATTTTTGACTGTTTAAATAAAAGAAAACCCAACCTTAAATTTGTCTATGGAGATTATTTCAAGAAATCCAAGCCTGGTCATTATTTATATATCGGTGTGTCACATGTATTTATTAGATTGATGTATACTGTAACACCACATGCTTATATATTATAAATCAATACGATATTGATATACATCATACCTGTTTTAATTAAGTGACCTATTTAAATTATTCGGTAAGTAAGCTCACAAAATGATTTTCATCTCTCTGTGGTGACAGTTGCTGGTCTCTCTTTCCTTCAACACTCTGATACAGAGTAAGAAAGACATTTATTCCCTCAATCAAAAGTTTGGTTATACCCCATTAGACAAACTAAACTCAAGGTTCATCCTGAGGACCCTGCTAAGGCAGCCCCATACTCCTGGTCTTTGCTATAGTGTGCACATTATTGTACCCATTTGCACGAGTGTTAATTCTGTCATAAATTTACCAATATTATTCTAGAAAGGAACTGTTTTGTGAGAGGAATACATTTGCAATGTTATACAAAGGCAGATGGTTCAAAAAATGTATTTTCAAATGAATGGAATAAAAATTTCAATAAAAGCCGAGTCACCCAGTTCTCGCACAGCAGGGTAGAGATGGATGATTTAGCTGACTGGTTACAGGTACATCCTAGAGACCATCGACATTGTTCTTATCTTGGTAACCTGTGTTTCAGACAATTCCATGGTTTTTGTAAATTAGAAGATTGTATCTTTGATCAATTTTGTATGGACTAGACATTCATAAGGCAAAGGAAGATTTAAAACCACTATCTCTGCTTCCAGTTTTCGGTGGAACAAATCTGAGAAAATGGGGAGTACTGTATGATACCATAGATTTGTTATCTCCATAATAATGGCTTATCAACTTTTTTTAGGGACGTACTTCATAAAATTTAAACCATTTATTTGTGGATGGAGCCAAGTTCAGATAGATAAATTATTAACTTATCTTGTGCAAGACAAAACTTTCCTCCTACAGTAATCACTTGCACTGAATGGGTTACCTGCTTCTTCTATCCAAGAAATCTTTTTTGAAGAATAAAAATTTCTGCAATGTATGTAACACTTCGTTCCAAGTCAGTATTTTGATAACGGCAATTCTTTAAAAGATATGACTAAACACAAGGGAAGGAAGGGAAGAAAAAGATGTTGCCCTGAGAAAATGAAAATTTGATTGAATATGGATGAAAAACAAAGGCATCTAATAAAAGGGTTAAAAAATATTGTATCGCTGACAATATCTTTGTCCAGTCATTAATCTCATTCACTGCATGCAAACAAATCTCGGTGAAAATAGCCAAAATTTGCATAAATTTCAATAAGCTTGACAATGGCTCTATCCTCCTTGTTATGTGGTTGTATTCCCAATCAGTTTTGAAAGTGTGAAGCAAATTAAAATCAGAAGACAATTCATGACATTACTGGAGAAAAAACGGATGATTTTTGTTGGAAAAACTCCTATTGATTTTCATGAATGAACCACACAGGACAAAAAGCGTAGAATTTGCTCATTATTGTCAGAGGTATAATTTTGACAACAAAGTCATTTACAGTGTGGAGAAGGAAGTCCAAGAAGAGACATTTCACCTGCTATTGTTTCCTGCTGTGCTTTTTGGCCCTCCTGACAGTTTGGTGCATGCCACACAGCAAAAGTTGCTAATTGTCTTTGCGTCTTACATTTTTTTCCCCTCTGAGGAAACGTGTTCCTAGAGTCGGACATGATGTGATATTCCTGGGTATATGGATTTCTTAATGAGGATTTTCTATAGAAGATGTCTGAAGTGGTGGTGATATGGTGGAGTATACTGTTAGAAAAGTTTGGTAAGTTTTATTTTCTCTCAAAGAAAAAAATGAGAGAACACATGAACATTTGAATGGATTCTGTGTAATTTGTAGACAACAGTTTAGGAGCAATTCAAGGTTTGATGAGAAAAAATATCAGGAGCATAGGAATTATAATATTGGGATTTTAAAAATATCATTAATAAGCAGCAAAATTATTTTGGTATGCTGCATGAAAGGTTCTGCCACTATATCTGATACTGTCCACAGTAAGTGCATTGTTAGATTTTAGATGCTGTTCATGCCTGTATCTGGCTTTTCATTGTTCTCAGCATCTGGCCCATTGCTTAAGTAGGAAATTTTACAAATATGATTATAGAGATCAGCGGGCCTTTATGAAGCAGAATAATTGCTACTCTTCAACCCATTGCATTGGCTTCACCTGCAGATGTTTGGAATTTCATGAGAATACCAAATGGACTAGACTTGCAGTGTGTGTGTAGAATCATTGTCATTTTCAGAAGGATGATATATTCAGGAAAATTTACAGGTGGCAGACTGATTAGGAATGAAATGGAAATTATGTCCTAGTTGTGAAAATGTAAAAAGGTCCTTGCACTTTTATCTTAATCCCACACAATTCTTTTTTTTACGCTTGCTAGTTTTAATGTTTGGTTCATTGCATGGGCTTAAAGGGAGCTACTATTTTTATAGGCTAATCACATGCAGTTGATTTTAACTGCCCTTCCAAGTTAATGAAGCTAAGAAATCCAAGGGGTCATTAAAACTGACTATAGAGACAGGACTCTCAGAGGAATGGAAGGCCATTCAGGGTGCAGTGGCTTTCAAAGGCTGTTGTTACAATTACTTGGGTGGCCTAGTCTGCACTGCCATTTAAGGGTACACCAGAAAGTATGTTGGTGTTGTGGGAAGTGCCAAGATTGCATAATACAATGAAGCCTGCTTTTTTTTGGTAAGTTATCTGGCTGAGCATGTCACTTATTTACTTGTCAGTTAGCTTAGAAGACAGCATCATGCAATAAGGATGTCACATAACACCATCTTAAATGGTTTTAATGTGGTGGTATGGAATCACTGGAGTTTGTTATATTTAACAGGCAGAATAAAAAGTGGGAGAACATGAGCCTTGGTTTGGGGTATATTGATTTGGTGATGACACACGCAGGCTCTGAATCCCCCCAAATTATCCTGTCTCCATACCTCTTGACAGAAGAGATCAGTCTGGTCTCAGTATAATGGTGTCTCTTAAGGTTAATGGCTAGGCCAATAGAGAAAACAGTTTTGTTAATGAACATTTCAGAAAACTCTCGTAAATTTTCATTTCCTAGAATGTAATGAGGAAAAAATCTGGCAGTTTTTAAAGACAAATAGCAGGATTATATTCAAGTATCTATAAAATGCACACAGTCATTTGATCTAATATTTCTAATAGGGTATACATATTTGAAAAACTAAAAAAAAAAAAATTCTCCAGCAAAATGGAGATTAATTGCTGAATCAGCAGACGTGATTGCTAAACAAAGGTCAATTTTTCATCTCTTTGCATGCAGTCCTGTCATATGGAGGTGACATGCAAGTCTTCATGTCTTTTAGTTTGCAATTAGGTCCAATTACAAATTTGCCGAGTACAAAAAGTATTATGTAATAGATCAATGAAATTTTGCATGCATGAAAGACTGCAATGATATAAATGTGGGAATTCTATATACGCAGTATATTTAGTTGGTGAAGATTTCGCACCACTTGTCAAAGTAAAGTGCACCTATTACTATGGTGAACAACATATTGAGAGCTTTCTTTGGAAAAACAGAAGAATGTTTATATTATCTGCTGTTTGTTTATTGAAAAGACCATCCATACAACACATTATGATATTGTTAGTGCAATTGTATATCCTGAAGATTTCCTCGATAACATATGCCCTTAATTCTTTCTTGTGCTATTAAAATGAATGATTCAGTCTACAAAACTGTCCAAAAATAGATTTTTAGGAATTTAATTACATTTATCTTCATAATGATTATAATGAACATGCAGATTTTATTAATTTTTTTTGTAGATTTCATTGTGCAAGATTTTAAGTTGTTGAAAGATACATGTTAACTAACCTAAAGCAGGGCATTTGTAGTACAATTCAATGCATTCCTTGGGAGGTGATAGTTTACCTAGATTTTTCAGAGCATAATTAGAGGTGTATGCTACATGTGACGATTAAACTGCGATCTAGATCCGATTTGTTTACCCACGTTTTGTTTTTTTAATTTAGGTTCCTCAGAGAACATATGGGGAAATCTCTCCTGTAAAGCCTGTTAGATTAAGAATTACTTGAAGTAAAATAAAAATGATATATAGCTGAACATTGCAGAGAATGTTTTGGTATCTCGTCCACTACTACCCGCCTGCCCCAGAAGGATGCAGAATTTATGCAAAAGTTATCTCCCTTTGATTGTAATATTTGTAAAGGAATATGAGCCATTGCACTCTGTGACTTCTAGTAGTGGACCAATTTTTTTATTGATAAAAATATGTATGATATATATGTCAGTATTTGATCCTACTCACAGATAGATGTTCTGGCAGTAAGAGACCAAAGGCAGACATGGAAGGCTGCACCTGGTGACATTAATTCTGTTTACATGACATTACAGGTGTTTTGATACGTTTGGGTTTTTTATTTATCAAGGTACAGTTTTAAGACAGACGGTTAATTTTGTCACATACAGTTGTCATTTAATTCTTTTTTTTGTGGGTATAAAATCTAATCTGATTCTGAAGTCACGATATTGTGTATATGAGGGTGTATTATTGTTCTTGTCACTGTTTTATGTAACCTAATTGGATTGGGCCTTATTTATTAATAATACATATATCATGAGAACTGTATATTCTCGTTAGTGTCAGTGAAGTAATTGTTTGGACCACAGAGATAATGTATTCAATCTTCTTGTGTTTCTTTGATATTACTATTTTAAGCAAGTGATTCAGTTCTTAATCATTTTATTGAATTTCATGAAAATTAATACAGCACTTAAACTTAAATTATATCAGTCAGTGAACTTTTTTAAGTAGATGTGTGTTTGAGGTATATATTTCAAAGGAAACTATATTTTAATGGGGTTAAGGCCAGCATGCCTTTTCCCTGTAACTTTGTCACTTATTTGATGACATTAAACTTTGATCAGCCATGTATACTTAATTGGGACTAGTGGGTGGATTACAATTTAGGGAAGTTAAAAGTACACCTGAATGGACTTCAGAGTCACTTATATATTGTTTACTCAATTCTCTATTGTTCTAACACCCCCCCCCCCAACACCCCCCCCCCCCCCCCCCCCCCGTTTGCCAAAGCATGTCATCATTTAGTCATTTCACCACTAATACTTGGTGCTTTATTGGTTCTTGGCAATTCTTATTCTTGTACATTTCAATGGTGTTTGATACATGTATGTACCTTATGATTTGAACAAATAAGGGAGCAAGTTTAAAAGTTTCCATGTTTTGTAAATTTCAAAATATTTGCATGTGCACTGTTTTGATCCTCTTTTACCAGTACCTTACCTGAAAAGAAAGCATTTCAGTTATTTCCTCAATTAAAAGGTAAGGATGGAGTATTAATTGAATAAACTCTAAAGTAAATATTTGGAAAGGATTGATTTAAATGCAGATTAACTAGAGCATATAATTGTTAGGTCTCGTACCTGTATTCCGCCTTTGTGAAGCGCTGGATAAAGATCAGCCTCTATTAAAGGCTAAAACTATCGGCTATCAGATTCTGTCAGCAAGTTTGAAGTGGAGTACTTCCTAGTGTTCTGGAGTATAAGAACTAAGTACGTCCTGTTATTCTTTGTGAAAGAGATCTGACAAAAATAGGTGCATAGTTCTTCAATTACATGTATATAGTTTTCTGTTTACCAAAAATACATGTGGGTGCAGCAAACATAAACATTTATCAGTGCCTATTGCCTATTTGTCTTATTCCTCTGTACTTTTAAAATATAAGTTACATTAATCAACACATTCAGTCTGTAGCATTCAGTATAAACCATTACTTTGTTGAAGTGTGGACTGCATTTGATAGCATGAAATGGGACCTGTATATCGTAAAACTGAACATCTCTCTTTAGATGCATGTTTTACGACTTATCACATATACACGAGGGAAGACAGCGCATTAGAGAGTACAAAACAATAAACTGTACATTCATTGTTTACAAATCTTCATCAAATGCGTATGAAACTTGATTTATAAGGAGTATGTTAATTCCAGTGACCTAGGAGCTTTTTTGCTAATTAATAGATGCTGTTATTCAGAGCTAATTGGGATAATGCTAATTGCTATAGCATTGTTATTTTGGTTTCAGGGTTGGCACAGACTGTGTCCAAGTGTCTGAGGGCATTTTTGTATGACATAATTTAAAACTGTAAACATAAAACTCTCTGACAAGTGAAAAATATATTGCCTTATTTCAAGACATATATTAAAATGATTTTAAGAAGTATTTTGAGTGACAATTTAAAAGGCTCGATCATTTTGAGGACAGAAACAAGTCCAGAAGTGTGTTGTGTTAATTTACAGTAGAACAAAATTATAGCAAAACCCGCTTATAATGAGTTATCATAAAAGGTGTAGTTTCCACTCCCCACATTAGTAAAAGTACGGAATAATTCATTAGATGTAACAAATTGCATAGCAAACTGCTCACTAGGTGTCCCTGTGGCTTCACTATAACTGTGTCGTACTGTATAACTATACAAACTGCTCACTAGGTGTCCCTGTGGCTTCACTATAACTGTGTCGTACTGTATAACTATACAAACTTGTTAGCATTTAAGGATATACACAGGTTGACCAGGTACTCTTCTTGGACCTTAATAGTAAAGTGACTGTAGTGTTCATGTCAGGTGGTCTATGGGTAGTTCCTTTTCTATTTATAGATCTCCTCGGACTTTATTAGTATTCATGTTAGGTGGTCTATGGGTAGTTCTTTTTCTATTTATAGATCTCCTCGGACTTTATTAGTATTCATGTTAAGTGGTCTATGAGTAGTAACTTTTCTATTTATAGATCTCCTTCTCGGACATTATTAGTGAAGTGACTGGTGTTCATTTTAAGTGGTCTATGGGTAGTTCCTTTTCTATTTATAGATCTCCTTCTCGGACCTTATTAGTGAAATGACTGTGTGTTCATGTTAAGTGGTCTATGGGTAGTTCCTTTTCTATTTATAGATCTCCTTGCATGTAGAGGATTTATTAAGTAAAGCAAGAAAAAGAAACAGCATAGAATTTTTCAGGATTCATTTACAAGTTTTGTACGAGAGCACCTTGACTGCATGATCAGTGTAAACTGCATTGTTACTTCAGAGATAGGGCATGAGTTCCACTGGTCTAAATGCTCCATATTGTTAATAATTGCCCTGATCAATGACAAGTACTTGTTTATCAGAGTAGATCATCTTTTCTGATTAACTCAAGGATAGACCTCATCATTGTCTCTATCTTACCATCAGATATTATCACCAGCAATCCAAAGCATTAAACACTGTACTCAGTTGTGTTCAGTCAATAACAGGGTGCCAGTCAATGAGTTTAAAATCATGCATCTAATTCACCTTTTTAGACTGTTGGTAAGAAATCTTCTTCAGGTCATGGCAACTTGGATTAAATTATACATAAATATATGCATACAAAGTAGAATGAATAAAATATAAAGTTGTGTATCTAAGAATACCCACTCCGTGCGACTGTTCCTGTTTATTTACTAAGTTGTCCACTGGGTGATTAAATGAGAAAGGTGGACATATAAGTTAGATGCCAAGGTAACATTAAGGTTGTAAATATTTATAAATGTAAAAAAGACATTGTCTCTGTATAGCTGTGACTGAAGATTTATTACACTTCGAGTTTTGTGGATCCATTGATCTAAGACTATATATCCAGTATTGTCCTATATTCTGATGTCCTTGTCTATTGTTTGAACATACATCATCTTAAATATTTATCACGGGTCGCACACCAATAATTAAGAAAACTTCAAACTTCAGCAGTTTTATTGTTATGAAAAACTTCCTATGACAGTGATTAATAGACAGATCACCGTATAAAGATTACAAAAACTGTCTTTTAATTTCATGATGTGCATTTGATGGAAATCTGTCTTAGATAAATATTTCTTCAAACGTTAACACCTTATAAATATTTTTTTAAGCAAACGTATCATGTTCTGTTGTGAGAAAACATGGAAACAAATTGTTGGAACGTTGAATCTGTTTCAGTTGATGGTGTAAGGGTTATTTTTGTTTCTGCCTGTTTATTGTAAAACATTCTTGCAATTGTTGCACAACCAAACATTGTTTTCACTAGAAAAGCAAATCTTAGTTTAAAGACATTTTCTCATGTACCCTTAATCATCCATACACGTAGCGAATGAGAAGAAGATGAAGAAAACATTCCGATTCCCAGTGCTTATTACAGCTATATGGTTAAATATGTTTCTTCTAGAAACTCTTAACTGGTTCCTTCTGGTTTCTTGATGTGCTTATCTTAATTTGTAACCTGATACAGTAAAATATGGTTACAGCAAACAGGATTATTCACTTTTTCAGTGAAGTGATTTTCATTTCCTGTCGTTTTGAAACATGAATTTATCGAATATAATGAATCACATTTACGAGGAATCGAAATTGTTTTCCTCAGCACTTCACTATAAGCATGTTTTACTGTATAAGTTTGGAATATGACTTTTTTTTTTATGTCTTTGAAATGAATTTTTCACACCTGGAGGATATCTGTTGCAAGGTTAGTGAGACCACATGACAAAGAACTGGACATACATGCCTCATCTGGCTCTGCAGTCTCCTTTCATTTAAAGACATAGGAGGACTGAAACTGTGTTCATTAAAGTGATCTGTTTTTGACCTTTGACCTGTCACTCATGATTGGTGTTTGTCATTTTATTCAGTGAAAGTAACGGAGGACGTTGATCAAAATTAATTCAATAAGATGACACTCGCGATTCCAAATTGAGCAGCTGTTTCAAGTGTAGAAAAACAAAGGATCTCTGACGATTATACCTTTATACTTTCTTAAATCTACCAAGCAGTAGATGAATGTGTATACAGAGAAACTCTGAATTGCATGTTCTTCATTTTCTATTTTTAACTCGCCTATTTCATAGGTTCAGTTGACATTTTCTGACAGAAAACTAACTGTCCAGCTTCTCTCTGTCCCTGTGTTGGTCTTCAGGCAAATTACTAATTTATATAGGAAACTTGTCCATCCAAAGGGATGCTTGTATAGCAAGCTTTAAAAATTAGAAGAGAGAAAATTTGAGCCTACATATGTTTAATGAATTTTCATCATGGAAAAAAACTTTCATAATCCTAATGGCCATCATTTTTTATCTCACAAAGTCACATCTTGTTAACCTGAGATATGAACTGTCCTGCATTATCTCAATTTTATCCTATAGTCTTATGATCCCCTGCACAATGCAGTGATTGAAAATGAGTAGGTCCTGTCTTTTGTATAAGGAAATATAATACCAATCATAGCTGGTGTTAAAACACATAGGTGTGATGTCACAGTTTTTGTTGTGATGTTATGATACAAATGAATGAGTGGCAGATAGAATTGAGGAGACTAGGTTTTGTGCAACAAAAAATACAAACCTGCATTTAAGAAATAGCAACTGCTCACATTTATTTTCCAGTTTTAACTCTTAGATGTGAAACACGCTGACACCCCCCTCCTCACTCCCCTTATCAAATAAATAGCAGCCTTTGGGTTAGTTTAGCATTGGCATGCACAAGATGAAAATCAACCAAGTTACTTTATTGTACTTTTGTCTATGATCAGCCCAATTTAATGGATCTCAATGTATCCTTACCAAAAGACAGTAAGATAAAAACAACAGAAGGATCTAACATGTAACAAACTTTAATCTGCACATTCACTCTATGCAAATGCTGAAAACTATAGAGAGTGTTAAAAAGTGATTAAAGATTACAATTTTGTACAATATGACATTGGTCTTTAATAGATATGTCGTGCTAATTATGTGGATCATATTAGTACATAAGATTTAAGGATATCGCTGCCTTGCTATTGAATACAGAACTTTGAAGACTTTTTTTTATCCTATTGTGTTATCCAGTTTTTTTCAGTTCTGAATTCTGTTACATGCCCCTCCCTGGGCTTAGTAAAACATTAAATATATTTGCTCATTTTTATGCATTTATAGATGTAAAATACTAAGTGTTACCCCCTAGTGTAGATTGGAACCTCTGGGGAAAAAATTGCGTTGGATGAAACCCATTCCCCTGGAAAGAAAATTGTGGGTCTGCGTACGTTTATGTACAGCTGTACTGGAATGATACACTGTCAGCATATAAAATTGTTAGGTAGATTATGTTGCATCTAACTAGCTGACTAATTACAATTTCAGCACATTTTTAATTGTGGTCCCTGTCAGAGTCACATGCTACTAAATTGTTATCCTGCTTTTAACCTATTTCAAGTGCCACATAGTCATCAGCTCCGTGTGACGTGATTTCAACGTTGATTTATAAGATTTTGACAGCATTGGGGAAGATTAATGTCAGAATGTTAAGAATGCACCAGGTGAGCTCGAAACATTATTACAGGTAATTGATGATGACTTTACTACAGGGCCAAAAATGAGTGTCGTGTATGGTATACTTCAGGTGAGTGTTATAGCCCATAGGCCTCGTTACCCAATCCCAGGGCATGCCTGATAACCACAGTCTCATGTAATCTTGGAAATATTAAATGGCTAGCAACATCTTGGAGAATTAAATACATGTCTGAGATGTTCCTTGGGAATGGAGGGAGGTGTGCACAAGATCCCGATTAATGTGATTGAAATGCATGAAAAATTGCTAATAGCATGTCCCCCATAGTAAATCACTTCTCAACAAGGGAGTGTGGCCAACCAGTTATTATAGAAAACGACTGACAACTTAATTATTGTAGTTTGTGCAGCATTACTTTGTGATGTCTAGGACCTGAAATGCATTTTGAGAAAGAAGGGAAAATTTCTTTTTGAAAAAGAGAGGTTTTTTATGTTTTTAGATGAAACAGATTCTCTGATAGACAATATTTTGATATATTTATGTTTGAAAGATATGAATATGTGTAATTGATATTTTGTCAGTGTTAAGATCATTTAATTAAAGTTTACATGAACACACAGAAACATGGTTGCATATGACAGATGAGTGTGTTAAGTTAAAATTAGCAGTTTTGGGAGTAATATTCTTATGTTCTTGGTGCCAAAATCGTTTTGAAAATCTGACACAAATATAGCAGTTAATAAATTGAATTAATTAGGCATGACTTTATGAGGAATAATGACTGGAAATGACCATAAATGAAGTGTTAAAAATGTTATGATGGATGAGGATTAGGCATGAATGGCTGATTATTTGGAATGGATGTGTCTAATCTGGTGGTAGTAAATGAGGGGGGATCATGCTGAGAACAAACCAGTAATGGTATAGCCTAACAAAGACGCCCATCTCCAGTCCAGTCTGGGGGATTAAATGGCCTTGATCACATTTTAAACCATGTGAAGATGCTCTTGTTCAGCTTGTTTTCTCAAATATTTTGACATTGGTGTTGCAGAATGACCTCAGTGAAGTAGTTTTGACATGAATTGCATGGATTTGTGTGGCAATATTAGGTTTGTTGTCAAGTTTTCAAACTACTTCATTTTAATCTTGAGGAAATTTGGGTTAAAATATAGCCTGTTGTAAAGCTAATGGTTTCATATATAATCTGTACATTGTACCCTGACATGTTACGTAAAAGTGAAAAAAATGTTAATAAATGAAATGTGTCTACAAAATAAGTGAAGGAAATGTTTGTAAATGAAATATATGTCTATAAAGAGCATAAGGCAATATTTTTGTAATTGCCATGAATTGTATAATGCAGTAGGTGTTTTTCTCCATTGTAGTGTGTTAACATTTGAACATTTTCTAACTTTTGTGACCAAAATTGGCATAAAAAATTGGTGTGTAGTTTTATTGGGGTAAGGGAAACAAAACTTGTGAATTTATTTGGCTGTTTTACTTACTGCAGAGGCATCAAAGCTCAAAAAGTGATAGTCTTAAAAAAATGTTCATACTTAAAACTGCAAGACATCTTGCAGGGAAACTGTATGCATGGTCATGATGAGCAAGGAGGCCTCTACTGAAATAATTCATTGCCTCTTGGTCAGGGTTTTGGTTCTCTGTACAGTAAAGTTGTCCAGGAGCTGGGGATTTTTCCTGCTGATTCAGATACAAATTTTGGAGTACTGAAACTTTCAGTTAATGACACAAAGAATGCAGTGGACCACAGATACCTGTTTTCTTAGCTCACCTGAGCTTTAGGCTCAAACTTTCATCACCACATTGTTTAGCAAGGTCATTGGATGAAGTCATGGTTACGTGTACCAGGAGGAAAAAGTATTGAATTGTTGTTTAGACAGTAATTCTCAGGCCTGGAAATGATTATTTTTATTCACTGATTACATGGGCTATTAACTTGAATTGTTACTGGTCAGTTGAAAACGTTTGCTGGCCCTTTAGACCAGTGGAATGGCCCAAATTCTATGATTGAATGATAATGAAATATAATCATGATTAATCTCTTGTTTATTCAAACTAGCATCACATGTGGGTTTAAAAAATGTTGTAATCTTGCTACTCTTATCCATGTTTTTCACGTAAACTAAGACAATAGTTATGGTGTCATCTTCATTTTCATCATTTGTGGAAATTTAATTAGTGTCATGGGATTATGCAGTTAGACATAAAGAAAACATGTAGTTGCATGAAGATATTTTTTGGAATACTCAGTTTAAGACAGCTAATGTTCTTAGAAACATTCACGAATTTATTGCCTTACTTTATAGTACAACTTAACAAGAATGAGAAATCAAGAAATAATATCCAATGATATTACAATGGCAGTAATTGTACTATTCATACCACCACATGTACGCCTATTAAAAAGAGAAAGACAGTGAATTAGATATTTTTTAGACTTGCTTCATACTGATTGCTTGCAATCTGTGTATGTTTTGTAAATGTGTTTGAAAATGCTCATTGAAATTACCGTAGTAACTCGTTTGCCAACTGAAAGTTAATGACACCTGCAAAGGTAATCGTGCATGGCCAGGGACGTAATGGAAGTAAAATAATGTGCACACCAAAAAGGGGCAGTGGCGTTCCTCTGGAATCTCATGGGTTTTACTGTTTGTACTGAGCAAATCTAAAAGTAGCTCAAGACTGAGGCAACAAATGCCCATTTTTTAATGATCATTATTTGTCATCAGTTTGTTGCCAGCATCAATGATAAAAAAAATTCACTAATACAGTACATGTATGCATTCTTCAGGTCATCATCGGTTACCCATGGGTGCTTCTTATCGATTCTCTCCATCATCACGATATGATTGGTTACCCTGGGTCATGCATAATTCAAAGAGAACATCAGAAAACCATGGGTTTGAGGAAGTGTATTTGGACTCATTGAACCATGGTTTGCAACAGTGTCGTTTGGGAAAGGAAAGTGTAGGGGTGGGGCAAAAACTACTCAAAATTGACCAGTTATCAAATATCTTCCCTACAACCCAATGTCTGTGAAAAAAAAAAACTAAATGCATAGCTATGTAGAGAATTTCATAATCTTCTAGGTAAAGGTTTAGAATGACTCCAAGGTGGAGCTTACACGTGGCATAATATATGTAAAACATTTAAACAAAATCTTCTTTGATGCTATTGACACTAAATTGAAATGAAATGGATATTATAGAAGGAGCAGGTAGCCCTTTACAAACTTGCAAATTTGATGATCCCAGGGGTAGGGGTTTGGTACCAGAACGGGGCCAAAATGGTCATTGTAGTTGGAAAACAGCTCTTAAGAGCTGTTAAGATGTTTCTCTGTTTTAAACCCTAGATGAAAATTATTGTACCCTTGTAATTCATTGTGAGAGGGGTCGATATTGTAACAAGACTGTGTGTGTGTTTGTGTGTGTGTGTGGGTGAGTATGTGTGCAAGTATGTGTAACACTGAGCTGGTATAGACACAATACAGCTAGGCCACATTTTATGCTCGATCAATTTGATACTTCACATGTTGCTTTTTTATCAAGAGAGGAAGCCTATTGATTTTGAGGTCAAAAGGTCGAAGATCAAGGTCACTATGGGACTCCATAGAAAAAGCTCATACACACCCTACAGGCAACAGTTTTTGCTCAATTGATTTGATACTTCACATGTAACTTTGTTATCAAGAGAGGATGGACCCTATTGATTTTGGAATAAAAAGGTCAAGGTCACTACAGGACTTCATAGAAAAAGGTTGTAGACATTCATTGCGAGGGGATATGCCCCGCCTTATTGGAGTTCATAACGTCTATGTTCCTGCTCGTGCTTTCTCCTCCATACCATGCAGTACATTAAAGGGAGGAGGTTTCATTTGGAGCATTTCCATTTTGGGGAGCTGGAGAGACATTTGTTTTACATCAAACAATCTCTAGTTATTTTGCACCAACTTTTCTACATTGCCTAAAGATTAATCTA